>NC_012874.2:18082884-18330012 GCF_000003195.3 Sorghum bicolor
TAATGCAAGATTATTTTTGTTATTTCTAGTGCGTTTTCAATATAGAAAAGTAAACATACTAAAGAAAAATTAACTCATACAATATAAGAAAGTAGATTTAGATAACTACCGATGTTACCTTATGACGAGGGTTCGATGTTTTTTAGTCCTTCAAACTGGACTTCTTCTTCCACTCTTGTGTATCTCTCTATTTTGAGAGATAGAGGTCTTGTTAGTTGTATACCTTTAGTGATGATGATGTCACTTTTGTTCTTTGATTTGGTCAGCAGGTTGAAGTAGAGCTTTAATAGTAGCTGGCAACATCTTGCTCAGTGTGCACGCTCACAGAACTTTCACTTGTAGAATTAATAAACTTTGCTCGATGTGTTGTCCTGTTTGCAAAACTAAGGTAGAGATCAAGTGCATGAGCTCTGCTGGTGGAAAAACACCAACAGAACCAAATCTATTTCTTTCTTTCTTTCTTTATTTATTTATTTATTTTTCTCCATCCTTAGGCACATTAAATAAGATAAAGTTGGGTTACATGATTTATTTATTTATGAGTGGTAAGATCAAAAGATTAAGCATTTAATGTTGCATTTAAGATCACATGACAGAAAAGAATAAAATTGCTTAACCAATGGAAGGATTGTCTATCTCTATAAATTTTCAAATAAGTATGACTATCATCTTCCCAAGATTGAATATAATGTTTTAACTTGTTAAGACTGAGATTAAGAGAATGGTGCCCTGAACAATTTTAAAGAGTAAAGCATATTGAGTTAATCAATTTAAGTTGTAACTCTAATATGTTTGTGTCTTCACTTATGTGCACACCAAGATCAAGAGAAGAGAGTGACCACTTACCTTAGAATATTACCTTCATTATTAGAGCGTGATGGCACTAACTGATGAAGGGTAAATGACTGGTGGTCCTTTCTCTTGCATCTTGAGTTGTTCATAGACATCTTGTCTCCTCGTTGCACTCATTCTTTTGCCATCTTTTGCTTCTTTAATCTGTTGACTCTTTTCACTCCGGTCATCATTATGCCTGCAACAGATTAGTGGAAACCACATAACCGAAGGAGTATACAAGTTTTTAACATAGGTTGCTTGTCCAGTATTTTATTTTGCTCTATCTATGCTAATAAAAAGATAGTATTAATATTGTTTTAGCATAGATCATGTTTTATATAGACATGGCTTGAGGCAAAGTAACTTGTAGTAGAAGATAAAGTGAATGAATCATTAATGTTCATAGTTCTTTCATTTATGATGAATGAGCTGTGTCTTCTTCACAAAGTTATCAAAGTTCATGATGTACTCTGTCTTATATCTAAATTGAATTCATCTCCTAACTTACCCAAATTAATTTTGGAAGTTTTCTGCAGGGGTTAGTCCACAAAATATCCAATGTATACTATAGTATATTATTAGTTCAAAAATCAACCTAGACATCACGTCTAATTTGATTTAGGAAGACATTTTAACCTAAGCACCACGCTTAATTCAAAAAGCCTTTGAAAGTAAAAATCAACACACCTCTTAGTTCAAGAATCAAACTAAACACCTCATCTAATTATGACTCAAGAAAATAGTTTAAACTAAGCTCCAGGCCTAATTCAAAAAGGTGTATGAAAATACTCCAAACCTTAAGGATATTATAGCAAACAAAGGTAACATGAAAGTTTATAGAGTATTATTCAAATGGAGATGAAAGAGCATGATTAACAAATTGAATAAAGGTAGAGACAACCAATATTAGCAACATAAGCTTTTCTAAATAAGGCCATTCCCCCAAGCTGGAATTTTGCAAAGTAAACGTAAGCTTGAGTGGATGTAATTCAAAATTGCATAATGATAGGTTAGTGATACTTGGTGCTGCCATTATTAATTTTCTCACTTCAAACCTGAAATGGTCAGTGACAAGAATATTCATAGGAATATTTTGACAATTATATTTTTATGCTAAAGGTGCAAGCTTAGTTCACTTTTTTGAAGAGTGGTTATTTTAGAACACAAAGTTGTTCTTGGGAAACCTTCTGATTATTATAATTCGAGTTGGTGAGGTGGTTTCCTCTAGAACATTAGCCTTTGTGCACCTATATCCAAATTACAACGAGATCTATAATATTTATGATAAACATATGCATCTACAACCACCTTCTTAATGATTTTATGAATAGGTAGGATAAGGGGGTTGAGGATCTCATGTGTGATAATATTAGAGACTAATTGATCTAGGAGATTTCTCATATGAGCATGGGTCTGATAGGGTGTTTAATGAAATAATTCACATGCTCGACAATATGATCTCTCTTTTCAAACTCCAAGGGTGTCTCTTCATGGTTGTCTATGGGCAATAAGTTTGCCTCTATTATTTCATGCCTATGACATTTATTAGATATTTTATTTTCTAGGATTTCCTATGAATTGATATTCCTAAGTTTGGTCTTGTCTAAAGCTTTCCCTAAACTTGGGTGAGTTTGTTTATCAAAGAAATTGATTTACACTCAATGAATTTAGACCAAGTTTAAAAACTTCATCTTCTTCCATCCATTCTTTGACAATAGCATATGTATTTCTAATATGTTCTATGCGTTCCTGCTATTGTTGTTGCTCTTCAAGGGTATTCCTATAATCTTCATGACTCCTATTCTTAGGATGTCTTGATGGATTTCTAGGGTTATTATGAAGTTTAGTAGAAGGAGCATAAAAAGATTTATTAGGGTCAAGGATGGGTTTAGAGATGGGTTCAAAGACATTTAATAAGGGCATAGAAGGGGAGAAGATAAAATTTATTCCTAAGTGGCTTGGACCTCCTTCCATGGCAAAACATGGCATGCCATCCTTGAATTCTTTCCAATGTCTTTCAGATGGGAAAAGAAGTTGATGATGCTTTTCCCAAGATGCTATTTTGAGTGGATCTAATATGCATTGATTTATGAGCATCTTGGCTAATTGGAAGTCTAAATCATCGAAGTGGAATTTTTAAAGGTTTAGGATTGATAGCTAAATCTTAGAATGAAATGATTGTGTTTTAGTTATCAAGACTTCTGTTTTTAGTTTGGATAATAAATCCTTTTCTTCTTTTGGGGAGTTCGGAAATAGCCAGAGCAACTCTTTTGAGCATAATCTCTTGCTTTTTAAAAAAGATAAGAAAGGACTCTCAAGAAGATAAATCAAGGGATTCGTTGTAAATCTTGGTAAGACCCAAATGTTGATTAAACATGGGGCCTAGCAAACCAAGGTTAGGATTAATTATTCCCATGATATATTTGAGAAGGGTTTATTATATTATGTAGACATGGGCATAGCTTATAGATATTATGATAAGGTTTATGCTTTAAGCTTTTGCACATGCCATAAAGATATGTGTGGAATTTAAATTAATGTCCATAAGGATAAACACAAAAATAATGAAGAGACTGGGATAAAAATAAGAAAAGATAAAAGTATAATACAAGATTAAGCTAAACTAAGTCAAAATCAGCAAACCGTTCCCGGCAACGGCGCCAAAAATGCTTGTTGACACTTCTAACGTCATTGCTAAAAATAGAGATAAACCCTATCCCTGGCAACGGCGCCAAAAATGCTTGTTGATATAAATTAACTGCACTCCACTTAAATAGATTTATGTAGGATTATCCGCAAGCGCACAAATATCATACCAGTGTCACATTTTACCCGGAGGTTTTAAAATATCGTATCCACAGGGAACAGTTGTGATGATGACAAAGTATATAGACTTAACCCTACAATTAGGCTAGATCATATCAAGAAAAAGGAACTAGTCTCTCCTAATTGCTACATCTAGATGAACTAGATCTAGATGAACTAGAACTAGATCAACTAGAGGGACCCTAACCCTAATTATGTAGAGAATATGAAGCACCAGGGTGTAGAAAGCCTCTTGGGGGAGCCTTGGGCGTCATTATATAGGCCGAGGTGGAGTAGGGGGCAAGGAAACGCCGTGTCAGCGATCCGCGTCTTCATCTTGTGTGCACCGTTGGATCAAACTAACTTAACGGAGGGATACTTTGCTTGGCTTCCAAGGAGGCGTGGGAGGAAGACTCCAGAAGGCGGTGGCCATCGGGCGAAATAGGGCGCCGACCGGCCCCAGGGTGGGGCTGGCCGGCCCCACCTTCTCTCCTCTATGGCTCTTGTTCCTTTGGGTGTCTGCTAGACCCTCCTCAGCGTGATGATGATGTTTTCCATCGCGGATGAGTTTTGTGGTAAATATGCACTAGAATCCCTCTTTTCAGTTTTTTTGAAATTCACCCTGGAAAATGCAAAATATGCAAAACTCGTGGAAATTGTTAGATAAAACCCTAGACTAGTGTGTTTTCCTGTGTTACCTTGTGTCTAAAGTTCTAAGAAAAGTTGACGTTATCGACCGTCAACACCCATCCACTTGATGAGAAGTGGTTTTGCAATCTAAGGAATGAATTCAACATACTTAACTTCTCAAATATGTGTTGATGCACCCCCATTTTACGACATGCCTCTCCTTCAAGCAAAGCAAGTTAAAATTGGTTGACATGTTATTCATCCTTTGCTAAGGACTTGTTTTAGCACATCTAGGCATTTCTTACATGTCAGGCTCATTCATCAAAATCAAATGAATTTGATGCTTGTATGGTACCACTATTGCTTCTATGCTTGAAATGATCTTGTGGTAGCATATGACATGTTTATGGGCTCTCAATCCTAGTGTTTGATCTAGAATATGAGCCATATGTGTTTAACTAAATATGGTACAAGATAACCCTTATTTGGAGGTATAAAAAAGCTCGTTAGATCAAACCGAGTTCAATATCTTAGGCAAGTAATCTTGATTGAACTAAATTTGGAAAAATGATCTCACTTCACATGGTTTCACACTAACCTATCTAAAATTTGAGCTCATGTTTTGTGGTCTTGATGACAAAGTGGGAGAAGAAATTACAAAGATAGATAAGATAGGGAGAGACAATCAATTTACTAAAATCAGGGGATCAACTAAAATTTTGAAGCACACAGGTAGGGGGAGCAAGCTCATAAACTTGTATGTTGCATTTGAATGTGCATCACATATGCTTGCTTGCATTTGCATTAGCTTTAAAACTTTTCTCTGTTACCTTGCTTTTGTGGTGTATGCTAGTTAGAGCATCTCCAACAGTTATGCAATTGGACTTTGCATTTTTTAAATTTGCCAAAAACCTCAAAAATTGCTCTCCAACAGTTTTGCATTTGACTTATGCATTTTGGCAAACTTGGCATTTGATGGACCAAACTTGGCATTTTGGCATAGGCACAATGGCTTGGCAATTTTGATATCCCTAGAATCTTGGACTTCTTGTTGTGCCCCTGCTCATCACGACGTCGGTTGTTTCCCGCGATAGGAGTCGTATCGCGCGCGTGTATTCCCTTCCCCCACGCGCCGCCTTCTTTTTTCTGCGCGCCGGGTCCTTCGCTTGCAGCGACACGTGAGCCTATGATCTATCTTCGACGCATGGTGTAGGAGATCGAGTGCTTCGACTGGTTTTGTTGGAGCGACTAGAAGGGTCCAAGATCGATCGCAGGTACTGGTTTCGTTCCAGCGACGAGAAGGGTAGGAGATCGAGCGCCGTGACGCTACGCCAGCTGAGATCCATCTTCGACGCAACATCGGTTGATGTAATCCCTACAAAACTTACCGCGGATGAAAGATTCTCGAACAAAAACAGATGGGTCCACTATATTGGAAAATGCCAAATAAAAAATGCCAAACACTTGGAGATGTACTTCGTTTTCTTTTGGCAAAAGGTTTAGGGACTTGGCAAATTCCAACAAATGGCAAATTTCATCTGCATAACTGTTGGAGATGCTCTTATAGGCTTGATTGATGAAATGAAGAACTAGCATGCATAGGTGTTTAACTAGATGTTTGTGCTTTCACTTGTGGAACTAGAACCTTGTTTATAATGTTGATCCCATGGGGTGTTCTAGTTTTGTGAATGTCTAGTTATGAATGGTGCTAGGTTAGTGTACATTTGCAATTCCTATTGGTATCACACTTCAAAGGCCATTCTTTACACCTTAGCATCATTCGGTAGAAATTGACTCCTATCTTTCCTAAGTATATGTCCAAGCTTTCAAATCCAAACTCTTAGCACATATGTAGGGGGAGCAATTGCTACCAATTTGGGTTTATGAAACTTGTCCATAACTTCTGCACATGGTAAATTGCTTAGGCAAGCAACAT
This sequence comes from Sorghum bicolor, assembly GCF_000003195.3. NCBI lineage: Eukaryota > Viridiplantae > Streptophyta > Magnoliopsida > Poales > Poaceae > Sorghum > Sorghum bicolor. The sequence goes on from NC_012874.2 coordinate 18,089,090, forward strand.
GAATCCAAGAAAATTTTATTGAAAATCTCTGTAAATGGTTCGTCATTATTACCAAAAAGGGGGAGATTGAAAGCTCTAGTTTGGTTTTGGACAATTGATGAAACCCTAGTACTAACCTCTATGCTAAGTGTGTGTAGACTAGATGAGGTTGGTACATGCCAAGTGATTAATTAAGAGATGATCAAGGTGATGATGGAGATGACAACAATGTGATCAAGTGCTTAACTTGGAAAAGAAGAAAGAGAAAAATAAAACTCTTTGAAGGTCAAGGCAAAGTTATTTCTTAGGGTTTTGGTTTTGATGATCAAGACACCATAGAGGGTGTGATCACATTTAGGATAGATAACTGTACTATAAAGAGGGGAGTTCTTCGGCTAAGTGATTATCAAGTGCCACTAGGTGTCATTGTTCATGTGCATGCATTTAGAACCTAGTGAGCTAATTTAACCATTGAAAAATGTTTGTAAAAATATGCTAACACACATGCTAGCAAGGGTTGAAGTGGTGGAGAGGAGTTGGGTATCTCAAGCTCGGTGGGATTCAGTGCTTTTGAGAAAATGAAATGCATATTTTGTGTTGTGGTGATGGAATGTTTGGAGAGGATGCATCAGACACTGGACTTAGCAGCGTCAGACACTGGCCAATGTCTGGTGTGTTCTGACTTTGTAGCACATGTTTGAATAGTGCATCAAAGCATCCGATGGGTGAGCGTTGAACGTGGGCCGAACACTATTCCCATGTCCGGTGAACAGTGACATCAGCGAGCGTGTGAGTGAGCGTCTTCGGATGTGCATGTTGGATGCCAGGGAACGTACGGTGAGGATGCATTGGACGCGTCTGACACCCATGCGTTTTGCAGGGCTCCTGAGTAGCATTCGGTGTTCGAGTAGCGCGTCCAGTTTGTTGCACCTGATGTGTTCAATGAGCAGTTGTTGATAGTTGTTAACCATCAATTTTATATGTCAACCAAGGAGAGAAAAGGGGATAAAAACTGAACATCACCATAGACTTAGGGTTTTCACTGACAATTTCCACAAGTTTAGGTGAATGTCTGTTTCTGTAGGGGGTTATCAAAAATTAATCGAAAGAGGCCCACATGTTGGATTTACAAAGAGATAAGACCACGTTGGTAATCAAAGAACAATCTAGAAGACTCAGGAAGACAACACCGCAAAGTTGGGGCCCACTTGGCATAGTGCCTGGGTGGACGCCCATACCCTAGGGGCGGCGACCCGGCCTCCTCAGTTAATGAGGAGCAACCTCGCGGATCCTACCTCCACTGCCTTTGAGGAGTAATCTTGACCATCTATTAAGGTCGGTTTGATCCGGGGGCTGTGGTGCTTCCTAGAGGGCTATATATTCAAGGCCTCACCCTCCTGAGAGAGGAATTCATTATTCTTTCCATTGAGAATGAGAGGTAGCCATTAGCAGAGCTAGGGATTAGAGATTTATCCACTAGAGAATTAGAATAGCTACTCCAAACCTTCAACTTCTACATAGGTTTAAACTAGATAGAGGAATAGTTGGGCGCTTGTGCTCGGATTTCTAGATCTTCATCGTCAAGGATTGGTATTATCTTATATCTTCCTTGTGACTTTATTCTAAATATCATTATGCTTCTATTTATTATGTTTCTAGTTTATTCTAGTTCTACATTTGATATGGTTATGATTGATAATGAGTTTATGTATATGTTTGCAAAGCGCTTAGCTCTCTTCGCGGGAGGGTTAGGTGATAGATGTCATGTAAGCATGGTGTTTAGATGTCATTTATCTGCAATTACACCCTATTGTCCGGGTCATGTGGTAGATCATGGAAGTGACAGTTCTGTTGAATCCTTCGTATTCCATCCTCCATTGGTAGGACAAGTAGAACCATAGTTGCGTAGGAAGTCCAACTATGTCTTGGCTTTTTATAGGAATGTTCCTTATACATAGACAGAGTTTTGTACTATATATGATAGTGTAGCATTAGAGCAGATGAATGACTTATTAAATTAGAACTACTTAGGATTTTCTATTCTTGAACTAATCAGACGTTGACCTACTATTAAGCTGAGTAGTCTATTTCTAATCTTTGTGTGATTTATTCCCTAGGCTTTTATACTCCATATTATTTATCTATCATGGTTTACCTCTCTACCAAGTATGTGACTATGCAACTCATCACTCATAAGTAATCAGGTTTTGCAAGTTCATCTCATTGTTTAAGTCCTTAGTTATTTCCCTTGAGCTAAATATAAATAACGTTACCTAGAATACTTCCCGGAGAAGTGCTGTAATGCTATTTAATCTGGAAAAAAGTCTACATAACCCCCCAAACTATCTAGGGTGGAATACTTCACCCCCCAAATTATAAAACCAGATATTCTACCCCCTGAACTTTCAAAACCGGTCAAATAACCCCCTCGAGTGGTTTTAGATGGTGGTTTTTGTCTTTTTCTTTTTTTATTTATTTTCGTTGAATCTTTGAAAAATAATAATAAATCACAGAAAACCATAAAATTAAAAATTCAATTTTGTTAGACTCCTATCAAGTAGATCTACACAGTAAATATATAATATGATATACTTTAGTACAAAGTTTTTGCTGTAGCTTTAAATATATATTTTTTGTAATTATTTCGAATAATTCATATATGTAGTTCCTATGGTCCAATTGTGGTAAACTTTTTATGGTGGGCTCATTATTGTATTCTTCAACTATGATAAAAATTTGATACTCATTAGATCACGTTTAACTTAATCAAAGATAAAACATAGATTTAGCAAGAATAAAGCTAAATAAATCTATATCTAAGTTATACTTGATCCAATGGGTACAAAACATTTACCATAGTTCAAGCATACAATAATGAGCCCACCATAAAAATTTTACCACAATTGAACCATAGGAACTACATATATGAATTATTCTTATTAATTATAGAAAAATATAGATTTAAAGCTGCAATAAAAACTTTATACTAAAGTATACCATATTATATATTTATTGTGTAGATCTACTCATCAGGAGTCAAACAAAATTGAATTTGTCATTTTATGATTTTTCTATAATTTATTATAATTTTTCAAAGATTCAGCGGAAATAAATTTAAAAGAAAAAGACAAAACCACCCTCTAAAACCACTCTAGGGGGTTATTTGGCCGATTTTGAAAGTTCAGGGGGTAGAATATCCGATTTTATAGTTTGTAGGGTGAAGTATTCCACTCTAGATAGTTTGGGGGGTTATGTAGACTTTTCCCTTTAATCTGTACACTTACGGATCCTATATTTATTTTATTAGAGAAGTAGTTTTTATACCAACACTTCTGGTGCCATGCTAGGGATGACAACGTAGCTTAAGTGGTGTTAGAAGTGTCAACAAGCATTTCTAGTATCGTTGCCGTAGAAGGATTAAACTTTTTGAGAAAAATTGCCTAAATAGATACTTAGTAAATGAGTGGTAGCTAGCTAGTCACCTCTACTTGGCAGGTTTACCCTTGTTTGTTTTTCTGTATTTATATTTTATACAGGTTATTAGCAGGATTGCGTCTGATTCACTCAACTCTACATCATTAGAATCAGATCAATCAAGAAGGAAGCTCATCACTAGTACCTGAAGCTATGGCTAAAAAGACCTTGTTGGAGTTCTCTACTCCAATAGTGGAGAACATTCGCACTGGTCCAGTACTAGCAACTAAAGATCTTAACTTTGAGATCAAGCCAAGCCTCATCAATATGGTGCAAGCTGTCCAATTTAGTGGAAAGGCATATAAAGATGCAAGTCCATATTTGCAGGACTTCATGGAGATTGCAAGCACCATCGCCATAGAAGGAGTTAATCATGATATCATACTACTTCGCCTCTTTCCATTCTCGCTAATGGGAAGAGTGAAGCAGTGGTTCTATGCCAATAAAGAAGACATCAACACATGGGTGAACTGTTCCAAGGCCTTTCTAGCAAAATTCTTTCCAATAGGCAAGACCAATGCCTTAAGAGGAAAGATTACTAATTTTCAATAGTAGAAGACAAAAACCATTTTAGAAGCATGAGAGCGTTTATAATGATACATTCAAGATTGTCCTCATTATGGAATGGAAGAATGGTTACTCATGCATGGCTTTTTTATCATGAATTAACCCAAAAGATGCGTGAGAACCTAGATGCCACTGTTGAAGGATCGTTCTTATCACTTACTCTTGGGAAAGCTAAGAAGCTTATGGAGAACATATCATATAATCAAAGCTGGTCCTAAGACAACATTCAACATTGTCATCAAAGTGAAGAAGTAACTGAAGAAGTAAAAACACTGTCTACCGAGATGGATGACTTGCTCAGCTGGCTTGACTAGAGGGCCAAGTACAAGGAAGACCAAGGGGCTACGGAAGCAGCATATAAGCAAAACTCAAGCCCCGCCGCCAGGAAGGTTCCCCATCAACCAAATTGGAGACAACAACACAATAACCAAGGTATGAATTCAGGTAATTTTATGAAGCAACCTTCTTTAAGATAATTAGTTATGCATCAATCTAAAATAAATCTATACATTAAAGATAGGCTTGCTCTTAATGATAAAACCTTGGAAGATATAATTGACAAAATGGATAGTTTCTCGTCTGCCATTAATAACCATCTTGAGTATAATAAAAAGATAGAAGCAAAGATAGCATAGTTGGCTGCTGCATTATCTGTTGCCACTAACCCTGAGCAAGTAAGATATATCACTACAAGAAGAGGGAGTTCTACCAAAGATCCTCCCTATCCAAGGGGTGCCAAAAGATCAGTGACAATACCATCAGTGTTACCATCAATGGTAGAAAAAGAGAACAACATTCCCGAATAAGTACTACCAGAACCAGTCCAATATGAGGAGATGAGACATGATTTTCAAGACACCAACTATCTATCGTTTCCTCATTGAAGTAGAACACCACAACAAACAGAGTAACAGTTTGGTAAGTTCATAGAGGTAATTCAGAAATTATATGTCAATATACCTCTGCTAGATGCCATATAGGTCCCTACATATGCCAAGTACATCAGAGACATTCATAACAAGAAGAGACCACTACCATCCACTGAAGTGATCAAGCTCACAGAAGAGTGCAGTGCGGTCATCCTCAACAAGTTACTAGAAAAGAAGAAAGATCTAGGATGCCCTACCATCGACTGTACAATTGGAAATCAATATTTCAATGATGCACTCTGTGACCTAGGAGCAAGTGCCAGTGTGATGTCCGCTGCTGTCTACTACAAGCTCAATCACACCACACTTGAGCCAATATTAATGTGTTTACAACTGGCTGATCAATCAATCCGTTAACCATTGGGCATCGCCGAAAATATTCCAGTCAAGTTCTTCATGCCAGTAGACTTTGTGGTACTAGACATGCATCTAGACTCAAAAGTATCACTCATTCTCGGGACACCCTTTTTGGGTACCGCTAATGCACACATTGATGTCGAAAAGGGATCCATCAAATTCACCATCAACGGACAAGAAGAGCAATACGCATTCAAGTCAAAATAAGAACTCAACTCTTCTGCAAAGATGGTAGATCAAGACAAGAAAGAAGAATCACCAGAGTCACTCACTCTGGGATCATCAATAGAATAAATAATTTGGAAGGTCCAGTTCAGAGGATGGATTGGTATTATCTTGTGCTTTCTTCGCTTGTGCTCTCTTCGCGGGAGGGTTAGGTGATAGATGTCATGTAAGCATGGTGCTTAGATGTCGTTTATCTGCAATTACACCCTATTGGCTAGATCATGTGGTAGATCACGGAAGTGATAGTTCTGTTGAGTCCTTCGTATTCCATCCCAAGTTGGTAGGACAGGTAGAACCGCAGTTGCGTAAGAAGTCCAGCTGTGTCTTAGCTTTTTATAGCAATGTTCCTTATACATAGATAAAGAGTCTTTTGTAATATATATGATACTGTAGCATTAGATTAGATGAATGACTTATTAAATTAGAACTACTTAAGATTTCCTATCTCTTGAACTAATCAGACGTCGACCTACTATTAAGCTGAGTAGTTTATTTCTAATCTTTGTGTGATTTATTCCCTGGGCTTTTATACTTCATATTATTTATCTATTATGGTTTACCCCTCTGCCGAGTATGTGACTATGCAACTCATCACTCATAAGTAATCATGTTTTGCAAGTTCTTCTCATTGTTTAAGTTCTTAGTTGTTTCCCTTGAGCTAAATATGAATAACGATACCTGAAATACTTCCCGGTGAAGTGCTGCAATGGTATTTAATCTATATGCTTGCGCATCCTGTGAAGTGCAGTTTTATACCAACACTTCTAGCGCCATGCTAGGGATGACAACTTAGCTTAAGTGGTGTTAGAAGTGTCAATAGTAGTCCCTATGAATTTAAACATTTAAGTGACCGTTGGAAATTGATGGGTCGCATTTGACTGAGGACACATGGTGCAATTTAGCGTGACGATCAAGGCAGCGTCAGACGCAGAAGGCGTGTTTGACACCCTGCGTCGAAGCATCTGACACCCCCAACAGGGCAGCCTCCAAGTGAGTAACGACTCTATTCTTTGGAGTTGCTTATAAATATTTTTTGGCCAGTTCAAGGGCAACTCTCTTGGTATTTTGACATACTTGACATCCTTGTGAGCCTAAGCAAACACCTTCCACTCATCTCCATCATTGATTCTTCATTGTAGTGAGATTGGGAGTGATTCCAAGTGCATTTTATTGAGTGATTGCATCTAGTGGCACTTGGGGATCAACTGGCTGCGGTTGTCTTGTTACTCTTAGTGGTTGCCACCACCTAAGTGGCTTGGAGAACCGAAGGAGGATTGACACGAGTTGGTGATTGTTCGTGGCTATCTCTCGGTGATTGTGAGGGGTTTTATGTCTTCGCCGGTGGAGTGTCAAAGGCAACTCTAGTGAATTGCGCGTGTCATTGAGCTACCTCACTTGTGGGTAGGTTCTTGCGGTGTCCTAGTGAAGATGAGGTTGGTGCAACACCTTTTAGTCGTCGAACCGCTAAGTGTTGATCGACACAACAGGGATGTAGCGTGCTGGCAAGCACGTTAACCTCGAGAGAAAAATCATGTGTCTCCATTGTGATTGAATCATTAGATTTTCTTTGGTGATTGGGCTTCATATTATTGTGATTGGTTCATCCCCTCTACGTGCCTCTCTTTTACATTCCCGCAAAATAGAGTAGCTTACTTACTTGTATAGAAACTTTAAGTAGCTCTCTAGTGTAAGTAGAGACATAGCTCTTGTGTGCCTAGTGATTATAGCAACTAGAATTGTTGGATAGGTGGCTTGCAACACCCCACTAGTATAATGCCCGTGCTAACGCTATGGTTTTTTTTTGTAGGGAATGCTTTTAAAAGAACCAATTTATTTTTACAGAGTTTGTCATTTACACTATTTTTATATCTCCAGACATATTTACATCCTCCCCAACTCCTTAACCAAATATTGGAAGTGATGTTCTTGAAAAAACATCTTTTAAATATTGCTATATTCTATATTTTGTATTCTAAGCTTTTTGATCTCTTCTGAGTAAATAGAGATGTATAGGGAGAATAACAATGAGCTATATAGAGAGCCATAGAGATGTACAGGGAGAATAGCGCTGAGCATTAGCATTAATAGTGAACTCTACGTGTTCTGCAAGATGGAGCGCGATGGAGCGGCATGCCCTGTCTATGCCGTTGTGCCCTATCGACGACATGTTCTGTAGGCGTTGGTACAACACGATGGAGCCAGAGCCGTCGTGCTCCGAAGCCCTCGATTGGTGCCGTCGATGCGAGCGCCGAAGCGAGCACGAAGGCTTGCCAGAGCTAGAGGCGACGTCACCCTGGTCGCTGTGGCAGCGCGTCGAGGGGAGGCTACAACATCAATCAGACAAGCCCAATGCCTTGATTGAGCCAGCACATCGACACGAGGACAGCCACGACGTCGATCTACCTTTGCCTGCCGAGAACACCGAAACTCTTCCGCCGTGCCGCCTTTGCCGACGACCATGCCGCGCCTCCTCGACATTGGGGTGGGCTAGGATTTGATCTCTGCGCTCGTCACGTCACCCCGGTGTTGCAGTTGTAGATCGTGACGTAGATCTCCGACGTGCTCCTAGAGGAAGGGACGCGGAGATTGTGGCGGCAGGCAGAGTGGATTCAAAATGATTTGAATTGTGCTTGACCTGGGTGGACTGATCATGGAAAGTAGAAAAAGGAGGAATCTTTTCGGTGGATGCTATAGAGCACAAGATGCCACTTATCGGTAAATCAAAGATGTTCAGAAAAGCGATCAAATGTGGGAATACCTGTAACACCCGATTTTAAGAACAAAATCAGATATGCACCATATGTGAGTTCTAGAAGACAAGCCTCACATATAGCTACAAATAAGGGGTAATATCAAAGGACAACGCATAAATTACATAGCGTACATAGTAAATCAGAAACAACCTTAGGCAGCAAACCACGGAATATAACTCCAAACTTCGGGTGTTAACTTCACTCTACAGGATCCAACTGACTGGTTGATGACAAGCCCAATACTTCTCCTGAGGTGTGGGGGAGATAGCAAGAGTGAGTCCAAGATGAACTCCGCAAGCATAACAACTAGATTGTATAGATTCCACAATCTCATGATCAATGTGACATAAATAATATAGAGCATTAAACAATAATAAATGAGTTTCTTAACACAAGATTCATCACCCTTAATGTAAGAGTTCCCAAGGCCGCTCGTGACCGTGAGCACGGCTAGTATACCAGTTTTTAACACTCTGCAGAGGTTGTACATCTTTACCCATGAGTCATGATTTACCCTTTCGCCTGAGGTGATTAGCCTCATAACCCACTACCAAGATAGGTCGGCAGGGATCACTATGATGTCTTTCAAAGGTTCGTCTAACAGGTTAGGGCCGCTTGGTTTCGGTAGTCAGTCCGTGTGATTCTACCCCGCAGGGGATCCACGGTCTGCTATACCCCATTTGCGCCACACGGGTAACCTCTAACAAGCTAGAAAAATTACTCATACTTGACTAAAGCCAGAGCCATTATAGCCCTCATGGTTGCACTTTTATCCCGGTTATCACTTACGAATAAATCCTCAAGTTGCTAAAAAGTCATTATTATCATTTGTTGCTTTATATTAATCTAGTCACAAGATCATAGTCATAGAATTAAAACCCAAATGCTATACTTGCCTTGAATCCAATTGCTCCTGCTGGTCTTGCTGATCTTACTTGCTTCCAAGGCTCTGATCTTGATTACCGAAGTAAAGCTCACTGACTAGACTCGATCATCGATCATCAACACACAACAATCGGAGACAGACATACACGAAGCAAACAATCCTTTAATTAGAACAGTACACCAACAGATCAAAAACAAAATAAAATGTTTAAAAACTGAACCTACGTTTTGCTACGATCACATAGATACGAAGATCACGAAAATCGGAACTAAAACGATCAAGTTACGAATTTACAGCGATTTCCTATAGGCATTTAATTAATTAAACCTAACCCTGAAATTAAAAAGTTGCAAACTACAGTAACAGTGGTACTAACATGTAGGAAATTTAATTACGAATCTAACACAATTTGAACGGGTCAAATCGGAGCTAAAACGAATATTTTATGGCCTAAACAAAATCAATGGCAATTCTATAATTTCCTGAAAGCGTAATTTGACCTAACCGACGGGAAATACGTTTTCTAAACGGCAAAGCGTAATTCTACGAAATGCGCTAAGGACTGCGGGTTTAAATCGCGAAAACCAATGGGTCTCTTTAGCAAATTTGCCCCCGAAGGGGTATGGAGCATCCTGGGCCACTGGATCGCGAACGGACGGCCAGGATTAGAAGAGGGAAGGGGAAGGAGCAGGCCGGCCGCCGGAGGGGGAGGAGATGGCGGCGGCGCGCCATTGCCGGCCGGCCAAAACTCGCCGGAGTTGGCCGCGACAGAGCTACGGGGCTCGGTTTTCCACTCCGAGCGCACCGGAGGAAAGAGGAGGTCAAGGCGAGTCCGTCCCGGGGGAAAACAGAGCCGAGGGAGTGGCCAGCGCGGCGGTCCGCGGCGGCGCCATGGCCGGCTCCTCGGAGCTCATGGCTAGGACGCTAGGAGGCACCAAATCGTATGAAATTTGATTGAGAGGAACGCGGGGAAGGAGTAGAACTCACCAGCATGAAGAATTGGAGCGTAAATGGCTCGATTCGGTGGGACGACGTGCGGAGGTCGCTGCGGTTTTCGGCGAGCTCGCTGCGCGTTCAAGAACGAGGGCAAGGACGAGGAGAGAGCAAATGGGGAAGGGGAAGGGGGCTCGGGCGCGCGCGCGACTCCAAATGACAAGGAGTGGGGGAAAGGAGATCGTGGGAGCGGGGGCGGGGGGAAACATGGGAGCGCCCTGCGGTTCCACTGCGGCAGAGAAAGGGGAGAGGGAGGGGCGGTTGGGGAAGGAGATGCTGATAGGCGGGCTCGGCCTGTCAGCGGGGGGGGGGGGGGGGGGGGAAAAGGGAAAAGGGGAAAAGCCCGCTGGGCCTGGCTCAAGAAGAAGCAAGGGGCGCGGGTGGGGGTTTCTGGGCCAAAGGCCGAAAGGGAGGGGGAATTCCAACTTCCATTTATTTTTTTTATACCAAATTTTCCAAATGAAATTTTGAGCAGGAAAAAGAAAATAAATAAAACATTTTGTTTTCCAACCAATCATCACAAAAGAAATGCTCCAGCATGAATGCAATAAAAATTATTATTCTAAACTTATATTAAATTTTGATTTCCACAAATTTATTTATTTTTCCTATATTTTATGAGCATAAAATAACAAATTAAATTATTTTTCACCTATTTCCAGAAGAGCAAAATTTAGGGTCTTACAATACCAAATTAACTGTTGTGATAAATCTAACAACCATAAATGTAACCAAAGCAAAGAATAAGACTACTGGCCAAGTTTCTTCATTTGAGATCCCAAAACTCTGCACCTACAAAGGAGAATGTGCAGCCCAATTAAGGTATTTGTTCTGCAGACGAAAAGTAGTTTGAATAACATTTGAAGATAAGGAAGTTATTAGGGGATAAATAGGAATTTCTCATCGACAACTGTGCTATGAGGTTTTGGCATATGCTACCACTGAAGCCCTTGGGCCAATGAAGAAGGCAGAGGTGGCAAGGGACCTAGCCATTGTTCAACAGTGCTTCAGGATCAAAAAGAAGTTGTGATCACACACACAAAACATAAAGCTGAAGAAAGAATAAATAGAAAGATAAGCTTCATATAAGAAGATAAAAATATTTAATTTTTTCACATTTTCCATTGCATTGTCCTAATGGATAGATAGGAACACGTCCATTGTGAGACTATAATGGTTAGTTTTGTGGACATTTCCGGAGTATTTGATACATAAGTGTGAGGACACAAGCAATTTTTTGAATTAATAGGTGTTTATCATTTTAGGGTAAATCCCCAATTGTTAATAGCGTATATGCTAGGAGGCGCCCAATCAGCACCCTATGTCTCGCACAGGAATTCTCATTGTCTAGGTTGATATATTATTTTTTTTTCTGAAAAGGGCAGAAAGATAGACCGTTACCCATGCCACCTTAATTAGTTGCAAGTTCTTCCCTATTTCCTGAAGGATCCAATAAAATGTTGAAAACTGATCAGTAAAAGCAAAGGAAGCCGGACACCAAAATTCCAGACTGTGAGTACCCAAATTAGTGCAACAGTTTATTGAGTGCAAAAGTAAGCTAGTAGGGCATATATGGATAGGGATTTAGGGATGGTCCTTGAAATTGGAAGGGAGTGTAGCGGACAGGAGCATTTCCTTGAGGAGGTCCTGCTGGAAGTGGTGGAGCATGGAGTTATGGAGATGAGAGGGAGCCAATGGTTGGTTCGACGGAAAGTGGTGATGGAGCTATGGAGATCGGGCTTGCGAAGAGAGGCGTTGAATAGAGAGATCTGCGTGCTGCGCCAGCGGCAAAGTCCCACAGCGCTGCCGCACAAGATACTAGGATCCACCGCCTCACAGCCTCAGCTATGATGTTGCCTCTACCAACTAGAGGCTAGAGAGGGGTTGTGGACGGTATCATGAAAATCTCCGATTCTGTGAGGGCCGTGCGAGCGTGGGCGTGGGTGAGGGAAATGGGAGAGTGGGAAGTCTCATCAATTTTTTAATTTCAGCCGTTACATCCGTAGTAGTTAGTCTGTGAGTCGTCGATTTTGAAGGAAGGAATTGGCTTGAAGAAGTTTTCAATTATAGTAGAGATATGTATAAAACACAATAAAGCATGAGGATTATATTGAAAATGACGTTTGGACTCCGTGTCATCTATTTGACCATTCATCTTATTTAAAATTTTATATAAATATTAATTATTTTGTTATAACTTATTTTACCATTAGAGATGTTTTAATAATAATTTTATTTTATAATTTTTAAAAATATATAAAACGAATAGTTAAACACGATACCCAAAAGTCAAAAACAATATTTTTAATGAAACCGAGGGAGTAGATGGGTCTATACTAAACTTTAACGAGTGCTTTTGGAAAGTCATAAATGCTGATCTGATGGGTATGTTCAATGATTATCACAAGAGAATAACCCTTTATACCATCAATTTCCATATCATTTCCTTACATATCCAATACGCCGAAGCAATTAGGATCCAAAAAAATTTAGACCAGTTTGCCGCCTTAGTTTCAATCAAGATTGTTACCAATGTTACGATTTGGTTCAGCTGGCTGATCGCCATGCTATACCATTGGATTCGCAGTTGAGAGTTGAGACTGCTGGTGTTCTTACGACGATGGAGACGTACGATGGCCATGCTGCTCTTGTTTTTCTATTTTCTAATATAATATCCTGACAAGTGGCAACTAACAATAATTCAACTCGGATGATATCCGGAGGAGCTCCTGCATGTAATCGTCGCCAAGGTCCTCTAGCTCGACAACGCCGCCTCGGTGGCACTGGCTAGGCACCAACCTCTGCTCCGGCATACTACTACTACTACTAGCCACAGCCATAATGGAGCTGGACGCGTCGGAGCATTGCTGCACCGGCTGCTGCAACCGTGCTGCTGCCTTGGTAGTATTATTGCTGACATCGATGACAGTTCCAGGTGAGACGACGACCTTGCGCCTCCGCGTCCGCTTGGAGTGGCGCCGCTTGAGCGCGAGGACAGGCGAACCACCTCCTGTGCCGGGGAGCGGGAGCTGGAGCGCCCCCAGCGACTCCACCACGCGCTCCACGGGGAAGTTGAGGACGGCGGCGGCGCCGCGCGCGGCGAAGGCGGCCTGGTCGTAGGCCAGCGCGGCGGCCTCGGGAGTGTCGAAGGTGCCGAGCCACACGCGGGCACCCTTGCGCGTGGAGTCGCGGATCTCGGCCGCGAACTTGCCCCACGGCCGCTTGCGTACCCCGATCAAGGCCTGCCGCCGCCGCTTGTCTTCCGTCCCCCGATGCTGATTGCCATTGCCGCGAGTGTTGGCGGTGGTTCTCGCTACCGCTCCCAGTCCCACCTCTGGGAAAGTTGGGGCGGAGGATGAGGACGAGGAACTAGAAGACGACCAGTCGGAGGACACCACCTCGGTGGTGGGCTCAGCCTCAGCCTCAGCGTCGTCGGTGCCGAGGAGGAAGGCTTCAAGCTGCAGTAGCATGTCGCTGTCGTCTGTCGTTGTCGTGTCGAAGGCGGGCGGCGCCGATGACAGTGTGGTAGTGGGAAGGTCGTAACAGTAGGACTGCTGTTCCATATCGAGCTGATGTGTTGGACGAGGTAGTCGCATAGCCGGCGCTGAGACAGACAAGGCACGGGGGATTTATAGCCTCTCCCTGTCCCTCTGCTCTGGTCCCCGATGCATGAGGTCACTCCTGGACCAGGAGTGTGGATGTGGATCGGAGGCAGTTATGTGTATGACCTACGTTGAAGCCGCCATTCCTTGATTTCACTGGTCAGCTAGCAGAATGGTGGCGCTCACACTGACGTCGTCGGAGCAGCTTCCTTGCTTCTTCCGTCGATTCGTCGTCGCTCCCAGTAGCGACAAGCGGATTTTCATCAAATTCTATAACCAGCTTCATACACATACAATTCAGGAACCTTATTACTATCTCCATCTTTCTCTTAAACCACATGGTAAGAAGATGAAGAACCTAGTTTCCACCATTTCCCTGAACTTAGAACCTCATCATTGTTTCGTTTCTGGCTGACAAATTCAAGCTTGAAATAAAACTGAGTAGACTTCCATAATAATTATGGACCGATTCCAAAAGAAACTTGCTTGTTACCATTCAAACATCCTGCGTTTGCAAATGAAAAAAAATGGACATTTATATATATACAGTAATATACAAGGGAGATGAAACAAATAAATTCATAGACTCGACATAATCTAGGAGAAAATAGAAGTCATTTTACTAAAATCAAATAGGCACAAAATTAAAATTCAAGTTGAACATAGTTTCAACCACTCCCATTAGTGAGTTAGGTATAGAAAAAAAGGTGTATGATAAAAATACACTAAAAAACGAATAGATTAAAAATGAAAAAGATGTCTCGTATTTGTGCTGTGCAGCTTCCCGGAATCAACGGATGATGTATTATTTGTCCCTGTTTGCATACTCTACAGACACTAGCACTAATCCAAGTCCTATGATACTAATTCATTAGATCCTGCATTATTTTTTTAGTGGAGACAATATCAATTCATCCAGTGTACAAACTATAGTTTTGCTGGACAATGACCTGCAGCTTTATCGTTGTTATTACTTATATATTCTGGCAAATTTGTTGGACATATTTTCAGCAGAATATGTGGGATAAGCTTTTTAGTTTTATATAAATGGGTACGGTATGAATACCAAATGGTGGGGTCGATATATGGACAAACGCGCATGCGACAACCTGAACAAAAGTTCTTTTCAGCACTAGTATTTTAGGACAGGGATATTGTGCTCCTTTTGGCGGATTCTATCTATCATATTATTGTTTTGTATATCAAATTTGGTCTTTGGAATATTCCTTGTGCTATATACTTTTCGTCAAGGAAATTGTACGAATACGGTTATTCTAACGTGTAGCCAGTTTTTATGTAATACCCCTTGTCCCAAAATAGATATCATTCTCGCTTCAGGGAAACTCAAATATTTTTAATTTTGACAAAATATATCTAAAATATTATCAATATTAATATCATTAGATAGATCGTTCAATATATTTTTATAATAAACTAATTTAAAAATATAAAATATTGCACGTATTTTCTATAAACCTATTTTGGGACGGAGGGAGTAAGAGCTAGATATTTCTATAGTTTACAGGTGTTCAAAAGTATTTCAAAGTTATTAGGTACTAATTAATATAATACGCTACTCCCTACATTTTAAATTATAAGTTATTTTAACATTTTAAGATACATAGCTTTTGCTACACACCTAGTAAAAACAATGTATAAGAAAAAGACAGAATGATTTACAATTTGGAATGAAAAGAGTATTTATGTTCTGATTATCGCAATATCTCGTTCAAAAAAGACCACAATCCTATATTTCCGTGGAGAAAGCAACGTAGCTGAGAAATGACAAAAATACCAGTATAAAAAGGAAAAAATGTTATTTCAGAGGTGAATATTTTTATTTTTGTAGATGGTGAATAGTAACACTGGATCCTAATTTAACTATATAGATGTGTTCTCCCTCTCTCTCTCTATCTCAGTCTTTGTGTGTGGGTTTGTCATTCTAGTTATGACTCGCTACCCAGCCTTCCGCCCTCCTTGACCCGTTCCTAGTGGCTTAGTCACCAATGGCCCCATAACCATTGTCCTCCATGCTAAACCGCCTTTGCTGCCCTCGTTCCCCCGCCTGTTCCCTGTCCATGGGATGTCTACCAACCAGCCAAGGGCCCAAGGCGGGCAGTGCCTTCACCACTGCAGCATTCCGCCCCACCAACTACCTCGTCCATCAGGTTGACCTGTCGACCCCCAATCCCCTTGCTACCATCGGGCATCTGTTCTATAAGAGTTGCGGGAAAAGTTACTACATTTTGCTATTTGTAGTCATATATCAAGATCATGAACAAGCCCATGCAAGGCTAGATCCTTGCAAGCATCCCCTCCACGCCTGGAGCCCACTTTGCTCTTGAGGCTAGGCACATTATGCCAATGCGTGGAGAAGCCCACCACCGACCATGCCCACGCACAGGTAATAAGAAATGGCATTGCCAAACATGCCATGCATTGGGGAGGAATGCTGCTATCAACCATGCCCACATGTAGGAAGAAGCTAGCATCGCCATCAACTATGCTTTGGCGTGAGGAATGAATGCCTCCGCTAATCATATGCCCACACAAGGGTAAAGAGCCCAGCTGCCGAGGATGCCTGCGTGGGAGAGGAGTACTAGATGGAGAAGGAAATATGAGCGGGGCTTTGGATGGGAGAGGTGGCCGGGTCAAGATGCCAAGAGGATGGATAGGGAGGGCGTGGGTGAACTGGCAGTGCTATGCTACACTAGAAGAGGAAGAAGAATAGGGTAATTAAGTTGATCTAGGCGATGATAGAGCTCAATCAAGATGGGGAACATGGGTAGGGAGGAAGAGACATGGATTTTTGGGAACATAGGTGTTGCGGTTGTGGGAATACTGTATGGAGGAAAAGGATGCCAAAGTTGAGTGCTCAAGAGTAGGGATGAAAACGGTACGGATATTTTCCGACCGTATTCGAGACCGAATTCGTTTAGAGAGGTTCAGATCTGTCCGTATCCGAGTCCGGATATTCAACATCCGATATCGTATCGTTATCCGAATACTTAAATCACATATTTATGATGTTAACATCCAATCGTATCTTATCCGACATGATTGACATTATCCGTATTCGAATCCGAATTCGACCAGAAATCTGAAAACAAATATGATATCGATGATATCCGTTCGTATCTGATCCGTTTTCATCCCTACTCAAGAGGGCCTCTACGCATCCACAAGTGAGGATGTACGGTGCAATCTTTTATTTATGTTCAGGTTTTTTAATAATTGGACCCACACACGATTGCCCACAATCCTGTGTATTGGATCACATAAAAGCCTCGCTATATACCTACAATTGCAGTTTTTTGACAAAATTTAAACCTTAAAATTATAGTCTTTTTAGGATGGAGGTAATAGCAATGTTTGACACATTATTTTAGGATAGGCTATCATGCATTTTCTGGTGTGGTCAACTCTCAATAATGCTACCAAGTTCTTTGTTAATTGGATACAAAAATAGTATTATACTGCAGTTTACGTTAGCCATGATGAGGTACCAATTACCAAATGCCCATCTATCAGTAAAAATTAGCTACACACATATTTGTCACATTTCGTACCTATCGTCCCAAGATTTTGGTTAATTAGACCCTTGAAAGTTGAAACACGGCCATGGCTTCTCCAAAAATTAATGAAGGCTATAAGAGTGGATGGTTCGTGGAACTGGATGGTGTCCGTGCACGTCAGCATGTGGGCGTGGCTCACGCACGGGTAAGGATGGGGATGGCCTAGTTCTTCTTTAATGTAATTTAATGAACTAAATAGATAATTTATTTTCTCATTTTTTTTCATTTAATTCATTTAATTATACAAGAGAAGAACCGCGGATACTAGTTTTGAGCATTGTCCTCATCCTTACGCATGGGGATGACGAGGTAGACGATGTGGGCTGCGTATAGCTCAGCAAGTGCATCGCATATTCGCATATGGCATCAACATTTGGAATCGGATATAACCCTGCAATTTCAAAATGATAAGCCATATTGTCTTTTTAAATAGCTTTTATTAAACACTTAGATCTATATTCATTATGTCTCGATACATGGACGGACCTAGGATTAGTCAAAGACTAGGGCCATTGTATTAGACATCCGTGTTAATTATGCTTGACTATAGAAAAGATAATAATTTATCAACTACAATTAAGGACTAAGGCTAGGGCCATAACCCTAGTGGCCCTAGTGTTGGGCCCATCACTAAGTTATGTATTTAGAAAAATCAAAACGATTTAAAATTGGACTGGAAGTCATAGATATTACTTTTTTATTTTTTATCAAATATAAATACAAATTTGAATACTTTCTAAAAACTAATACAAACAAAAATAGGTCAGATTTGAATTTGCACTACGATATTAATTAATAATAGTCCTAGAAATGAGCTTTTAAATACTTTTAAGATGATAATTACAGACTTTGAGTTAATCCGATAGAACTTTACAAGTTGAATGACATCTAGAAGGATGTAATGTTTGGTTCGAGCTAAGTCAAACTTAGGTTCATAGAAAAGAGCATCAATATCCACATCTCAAGACATGTTCATTCTAAAAGTATTAGTCTAATGATACTTTTAATATGTATTTTAAATATTAATATTGTTATGTGAAGTAGAGAAAACCCTTCAATTGAAAGAATTTGCAACTGGGTTAAATATCAAAAGGCGTACGAATTGAAGGTTAAAACAAAGGAGGCATACAAATTGATGCATGGCATGTTCTCCATAACCATGTTTAACGTTGACTATTGGTTATGCTAACTCAGTTCAAAATATTTTACTTGTGATTTTGTCATAAGTCAAATTATTTTAATTTTATCAAGTTTATAAAATATAGTAAACATCAATAATTATATCATGATATTTTATTTCATATAATTATGTATATTTATACTAATATATGTCCCTAGATGTTGGAATTTTCTCCTATAAATTTAGCCAGTCATAACATAACTTGAGTTAGAACTAGAACATTGCTATGCAATGCCTTGGGGACAGAGAGTGTGTTATCATGCAGGCATGTCTAAAATTTCATTGAGATCAATTGCTACATTATTGGTGTTAGCCTGCTAGGATCGGTCCAATGCAATATTACAGATGGGATCTTCAAACCTTTGGCCGTAATGTCCGCTGCCGGATTGCAAAGCTGTATGCGCCGGCGCGCTTTATTTGTTTAAAAGTTAAGTCAGGTTCTTTTTATTATTAGAAAATGCTCTTGTTATCTACTCTGTCCTGTCCTGTTAAGAGTGTTGTTTAAGGCCTAGACACAGGTACCAAGGAGACTAGGCAAAGCTTCGCCTACCCTGTCTAATCATTAGAGCATCTCCAAAAATACCCTAATCCTATTTTTTAGCAAGATTAGAAAAAATTTCTCTCCAAAAACTCCTAGTACATCCTCGTAATATTTTAGCACATAGAAAAAACCACCGATCCGCGTAAAGTTACTCGCAGCTCCATCGCGCGTATCCTTCCCCGTGCAAGTTTTTTTCTTGGCGCCGTCATTTTGGTGCAGCTTCTTCCTTCGGAGCCGTCCGTGCTCAACCAGTGGATCACCTGTAGAGTTATGAGGACGCAAGAAAATAAAAATTTTAACCTCACAAACTATGATCAACTGCTAGTTATAGATCACGAGATTACCACTAAACGCGCAGGTGCAGCGGAAGCGACTCGATGCAGTCCTACGCATAGTAGCAGTATCATGCAGTTGCGTAGTTGACCGTCACATCAATCCCTCTCGTGCGGTTCGTCCTCGTGCTCCAGATGTAGCATCTCGAGGTATCCCACACGTATAGGGAAGAAGCGTCGCGTCTCCAGAATGCTAGGTTCGCGAGGAGCGCTAAGCGTGAGCATGGGATGGACGGCTGCTGCCAAGCCAAAGTGGCGTGAGTCAACCTGGCTGCACCCCTCTCTTATATAGGTATTCCCTAATCAGCCTGTAGTTGGTGGCCCAATTAGAAAACCATAAGCCTTGTCTAATTCGGGTCCAACCCAAATTAGTCTTCCAGTCCCTTAAGCGTACGACCCTATGGGTTCACGTATATATAGTCATGGACCGAGTACTCATACTCGTCCAATAGTTGATAGCGGCCTCTAGCAAGGCGTAACAACTCCTATATACATATGCAAAGATCATATCAGTCGAACCACCACAAACACATACATGTTATTCCCTTGCCACACGATATTTGGTCCAACTCGTGGGTTAACACTTAATCCAAGAATGGTCATGCATTTGTTGATCCAATCACTTGAGTGATCCAGTGATATCTCTCTCACGTAGAGAGGGGGAAGTTCCATCTTGATAATCTATGTCATGTTTCCTGACAAACCCGAAGACCACATTTATAACTACCCTGTTACAAAGTAGAGTTTAATAGTCTTTAAGTAGGTCGTTTCACATTTTGAGTACATACGATAATCTCAGGTCTAAGGACATAACGTACATGATGCATAAAAAGATAATAAGAATATCTCACATTGGGCCAGTCCAGCCCCATGTCATACACAGCCCGCATTATTAGTTTGACATCTCTATATTTATGACTTGTGAAACATAATCATCAACTAATACATGTGCCAATCTAATATTCTTGTGTGTCCTCTCATGAACTCCGATTAGGGATAACTTTAGAATAACCGTACAAGTAAAAGAGTTTTATGAACAATTCATATAATTGTCAATCGATACAAGTTTGTCTTTAATGGATATTCATTGAACACGTAATATATATCATGGATACAATAGTAATATCATCATCTCTATAATTACCAATAGAACATATTCCCAATATCACCTTCTGTGCCGAGAACTCCATCCACAACCGTATTAGCGCGTGGTGCGCAACATCGAGAGCGAGCCTCCGTTCCACATCACCGAGGAATACGACAACTATGATGGAGAAGATGAAAAGGATGGTCGCGTCTGTTGACGGTCCTTAAGTACTAAATTTAACCATCAATTAAACATGGAAAAGGATCAATATGCACCAAACATCTAGTATTAGGGTTTTATCTGACAGAATTCCACGAGCTTTGGTGTTTATCTATTTCTGCAAGGGGTTATCAGAAAATATGGAGAGAAGGCCCACATGTCATGTTTACAACGAGATAATTACGTGCCGTGCAATTTTCCTCAATCTAGAAGAGTCCAAAAGCCACAGGAACGAACGGGAGACCGAACGGGCTCGGGGGCAGGGCGCCCGCCCTCCCCCCTTGGGCGCCCGCCCTGGTCTCGGGGCCAATCCGAACCAAACTCTTGGATCGTGCTCCACCAACCTAAAGGATCAAGGAAAACCGTGTGATCATTGTTGGTTTGATCTGACGGCCTAAATTCACTTGAAAGGACTATATAACCAAGGCCCCTCCACCCCTGGGGAAGAGAAGAGAAGAAATCATTATCAGAGGTAGCCATCAAAGTTAGGGTTTAGAACTTCTCTCCCACAGAGAATTAGAATTAGCTACTCCCTAATCCTTCAAGTTTAGAGGATTGATTAGATAGCAATTAGAGAAGTAGAGCACTACGCTCTGGATTCGGATCTTCGGTAATAAAGATTGGTATTATTCATATCTTTCTCTAATACTTTGTTCTAATTGCAGTATGTCTCTATTTATTATGCTCTTAGCTTGCTCTAGTTCTATAATTGATATAGTTATGATTGATAATGAGTTTATGTATAAGTTTGCAAAGGGCTTACTTCTTGACTCGAGGGAGTTATTGGTGCTTAGATGTTATTTACCTGCAAATGTATCCTATTGGCCGGGTTGTGTGGTAGTTCGCGATAGTGACAGCTTCGTTGATTCTTATATAGTCCACCCTCCGTCGATAGGACAGGCAGAATTTGTATTGCGGAGTAAGTCTTGCGATGCTCTGATTTACTTTAGCAATGTTCCTTATACATGAATGAAGAGTCTTTTATGCTATACATGATCTTGTAGATAACTAGAGTAGATTGTGACTTAGTAGATAGTAGATAACTTAGAATCCATTCTCTAGCTAATCCGACGTCACCTACATATATGAGGAGCAGTCTATTTTCTAATCGCTGTGTTATTTACCCATGAACTTATAATTCATTATCATTATCTTTATGGTTTACCCCCTGCCAAAGTAAGTGACTGTGTGACAAGTTTCTCATCAGTAATCATGTTCTTGCAAGTTTATCTCTAGTCTATGCTTTGATAGATTTTGTCCTTATTTTAATTTCACCTTTTGTTCTCTTAAGCAAAAATTATAAATAACGATACCTGGAATACTTATCCTGGTGAAATGCTACAATGAGGTGTTTTATCTGTGCGCTTGTGGATAGAATAGATTATTTTCTAGAGAGCCTTTACATTTATAGATACCTTTGTACACTCTGACACCATGCTGGGGATGACAACCTAGTATCTAAGTGGTGTTAGCTAGTGTCAACAAGCATTTCTGGCCCCGTTGCCGGGGAACAAAAGAGTAATACATAGGAGCGGTAAGGAAAGTGAGGAAATCAGTCAAGGTTATTCACATAAAATATTAGACTAGACTATAGAGAAATAATTGCATAAAACAGCTACTAAGTGAGAAATCATATCAAGGCACCTCTGCTTTGGCAGGTTCACCCTGTTGTTTTTCTATGTTTATATTTTTATACAGGGTATATCAGGATTGACTTTGGGTACATTCAACTCTTCATCATTAAAACCAAAGCAATCAAGAAAGAAAGAAGGAGCTAGCTACCAATTGCTGAAGCTATGGCACAAAAGACCTTGCAAGAATTCTCTGCTCCAAGTCTTGAGAACATTCCAACTGGTACAAGATTTGCAGTAGAAGAAGGAGTACCCGAGTTCGAGCTCAAGTCAAGCCTCATCAATTTGGTACAAGCTACACAATTCAGTGGAAAGGCACATGAAGATGCTAGTGCACACTTGCAGAATTTCTTAGAAATTGGAAGCACAATCCACATCAATGGAGTCGACAAAGACGTCATACTGCTTCGCCTTTTTCCATTCTCACTAGAAGGGAAAGAGAGGAAGTGGTTCTACACTCATCAAGATAACATCAACAACTGGACGAACTTGTCATATGTCTTTCTATCAAAGTTTTTCCCTATAGGCAAAACAACTGCTTTAAGAGGAAATATTGTCAGTTTCCAACAGCAGAAGACAGAAACCATTTCAGAAGCATGGGAGCGTTTTCAAGGATACATATCAGATTGTCCTCACCATGGAATGGCCACATGGTTACTTATGCAGACCTTCTACCATGGATTAACCTAGAAGGCTCGTGAGTGCCTAGATGCATCTGCTAAAGGATCATTCTTGGAGCTTACAATTGGAAAAGTAGAGATACTTTTGGATAAGATAGCAGAAAACCAAAGCTGGTTCCAAGATGAAGCTCAACAATGTCATCAAACTGAAGAAATACCAAAAGAAGTAAATGCACCATCAACCAAGATCGAAAATTTGCTCCATTGGATTGACCAGAGGGCCAAGTTCAAAGAAGATCAAAGGGCCATTGAGACAGCATACAAATATCAGCCTACCTCGAGTCAACCCAATAGCAACGGTATGAATTCAGGTAATACTTCCAAGCAACTTTCATTAAAAGAGATAATTGCTCAACAAACCAAAATTAATGATGAAGTTAAACAAAGGCTAGACACAAATGAATCATCTCTAAAAGATATACACAATAAAATGGATTTTCTATTAACTGCCTTTGATGAGCAAAACACTCTTAATAAAAGGATAGAGCTTAAATTAATAAAGTTAGCTGCTGCACTGCCTGTTGCTACTAACATTGAGTAGGTAAAGAATATAACTATTAGAGGAGGCAAAGCCACCAGGGATCCCCCATACCCAAAAGAGAAACAAAGAACATCGGCACCAGTGCAACCAGCAGTGATAGAAGAAGAAAGCCCAGTTGAAGCAGAAGATCTGCTGCAACTACCAAGAACTGGAGAAATGAGGAAAGATTTTTACGACACCAACTATTTGCCATTTCCCAGAAGAAACAGAGGACTGCAGTCGGATGAGCAGTCTGGTCAGTTTGTAGAGGTCATTCAGAAATTATATGTCAACATACCTCTGCTTGATGCCATACAGGTACCTACATATGCAAAGTACATTAGAGATATTCTTAACAAGAAGAGACCACTGCCCACCACTGAGGTTATCAAGCTGACAAGAGAATGCAGTGCGACCATCCTCAATAAACCACCAAAGAAGAAGGAAGATCCCGGATGTCCCACTATTGATTGCTCAATTGGAAACCAACACTTCAACAATGCACTTTGTGATCTCAGAGCAAATGTCAGTGTGATGCCAGCATCAGTCTACAAGAAGCTTGAGCATACGACCCTAGAACCAACATCAATGTGCCTACAACTAGCACATCAATCGGTTCGACACCAGTTGGGCATCACCGAAAACATTCCAGTTAAAATCAAAGATTTCCTTGTGCCAGTAGACTTCGTGGTACTGGACATGATTCCTCACTCAAAAGTACGTGTCCATCATCCTTGGAAGGCCATTTCTGAGCACCGCCAATGCCCACATTGATGTCGGGAAAGGAGAAATCAAATTCAACATCAACGGAAAAGAAGAACACTTCACATTCAAACCCAGATCAGAGAGAGACCCTACAGTGAAGGAAGTTCATGAAGAACCACTGGAGACACCATCTCCGGAGGAAGGTAATTCAGAAGATTAAAAGATTTGGAGGTCCAGCTTGGGGGACCTAAAAATCCCAAACCCTCACCGGGAGGTAAATCGGTATTTATCTGCATTATTAATTCTTGCATAATTAATTCTTGCATTAGTCATATTTATACATAGCATTATTATAATAAAAAGCCCCATATAAATAATATTTATGGTGTGTAACAACCCATATTTATTAATTATTGTGGAGGCACAAAAATATTTTCTCTTATCATTTCAAATAAGTTTTAATTCTCATAGGTTTTCCTGCATTATATTTAATTATAGCAATCTTCTAGAAGCATGACCCATACTCCTTGGGTCCCACATGTCATACACCACACGTCACACACATCCCATCACATTATTTGATCCACCAACATAACTCCACTCACCAGCACTTTTCCACTGACCAACCACCACCCATGTTCTATTATTTTGCGTAAGAGTTAAGCAAAGGAGGGAGCGGAGAAAGGGCAGCTAGGATGGGCACCACAAGTGGGCGCCCGCCCACCTATAGAGGGCGCCCGCCCAGCCCTTTGTTGACACTAGCTAACACCACTTAGATACTAGGTTGTCATCCCCAGCATGGTGCCAGAGTGTACAAAGGTATTTATAAATGTAAAGGCTCTGTAGAAAATAATCTATTCTATCCGCAAGCGCACAGATAAAACACCTCATTGTAGCATTTCACCAGGATAAGTATTCCAGGTATCGTTATTTATAATTTTGCTTAAGAAAACAAAGCGGATGAAATTAAAATAAGGGCACAATCTATCAAGGCAAAGACTAGAGATAAACTTGCAAGAACATGATTACTAATGAGAAACTCGTCACACAGTCACTTACTTTAGCAGGGGGTAAACCATAAAGATAATGATAATAAATTATAAGTTCAAGGGTAAATAAAACAGCGATTAGAATATAGACTACTCCTCATATATGTAGGTGACGTCGGATTAGCTAGAGAATGGATTTTAAGTTATCTACTATCTACTAAGTCATAATCTACTCTAGGTATCTACAAGGTCATGTATAGCATAAAAGACTCTTTATTCATGTATAAGGAACATTGCTAAAGTAAATCAGAACATCGCAAGGCTTACTCCGCAATACAAGTTCTGTTTGTCCTATCAACGGAGGGTGGACTATATGAGAATCAACGAAGCTGTCACTATCGCGAACTATCACACGACCTGGCCAATATGATACATTTGCAGGTAAATAACATCTAAGCACCACGCCCACATGTGATCTACCACTTAACTACCTCGCGTCAAGAGCTAAGCGCTTTGCAAACCTATACATAAACTCATTATCAATCATAACTATATCAAATATAGAACTAGAGCAAACTAAGAGCATAATAAATAGAGACATAATGCAATTAGAACAAAGTATTAGAGAAAGATATGAACAATACCAATCTTTATTACCGAAGATCTGAATCCAGAGCGTAGTGCTCTATTTCTCTAATTGCTATCTAATCAAACCTCTAAACTTGAAGGATTAGGGAGTAGCTAATTCTAATTCTCTCTGGGAGAGAAGCTCTAAACCCTAACTTTGATGGCTACCTCTGATAATGATTTCTCCTCTTCTCTTCTCTCCTCCAGGGGTGGAGAGGCCTTGGTTATATAGTCCATTCAAGTGAATTTGGGCCGTCGGATCAAACCGACCTTGATTGCATGGTTTAGATTCATCCTTTAGGTCGGTGGAGCTTGGTCCCGAAAGAGAGTCCTGATTGGACTCTAACCCTGGGCGAGCGCCCAAGGGCGGTGGGCGGGCGCCCTGCCCCCGAGCCCGATCGTCTTCTCGTTCGTTCCCGTGGCTTCTGGACTCTTCTAGATTGAGGAAAATTGCGCGGCATGTAATTATCTCATTGTAAACATGACATGTGGGCCTTCTCTCCATATTTTCTGATAACCCCCTGCAGAAATAGATAAACACCAAAGCTCGTGGAATTCTGTCATATAAAACCCTAATTCTAGATGTATGGTGCATATTGATCCTTTTCCATGTTTATTTGATGGTTAAATTTAGTACTTAAGGACCGTCAACACCCTTTCTTCCTCCTATAAATTGCCACCTCCTGCCTCCATCTCCATCACACAAGCAATCCAGAAAACCACGCAAGTTTCAGTTTCCAGAGAAGGAGCTTTTGTAGTGAAGTGAGAAGAGAGTAGAGAGAAAGAGAAGAGTGGAAAAGAAGTTGGAAGTTTTTGAGTGAGAGAGTGAGTTTCACCTAGTAAGTAGTGATCCCGCTGTCCAAAGCGGAAGTAAAAGTTGTTTAGGGGGAGGTGCTGCCAAAATAAAAACCTGTCTTGAATGACTAACCCCTAGACTACTGACATCCCGAACAGCTAACCACTAACATTTTCTCTCACATTTTCCACTAGTTGTGTTTTTGCCAACTTTTGTTTACAGGATGTTCAAGAAGGTGAAGAACGCAGGGAAGGCTCTCAAGAACATAGGTACAAGGAGTTCATCCCGACACTCCTCGCACCCATCAGAGATGAGCGTCGACCCGACGCCCACACAAGCTCCGTCATCTTCATCTGATCAGCAAGTCAAGGTCCTCCTCAAGATAGGAGACCTTGGACTGAATACCCGAAGGGAAAAGGAAGTTTATCAGCAGCTAAAGAATACAGATTTCATTCACACCCCTACTTTTGATCTAATCTTGCTACAAGAAACAGATATGGATACTGAATTCGACTTAATTTTCCAGATGTTATGTTGGACAAATTTTTGGAACATAACTGAGCTGGGTTCTCGTCTTCTCACCCTTGAATTTCTTTGCACTTTATAATATTATGAGGGGGGAATTGTTTTTTGGATGTTCAAACAGGAGATTATGTTGTCTTGGAGAGAACTGAGCAACCATCTTGGTTTCTCTTCAAGATGCATCCTGAACATTGACTCCGTCCTACCCAATTTTGAGAGACACCAGTTCTGGAGAGAGATATCTAGAGATAATTTTTATAGTCAAGCCCGAACCAGTGACATGGAACACCCCACTCTTAGGATGTTCCATAAATGGCTTGGATACAATCTTTTCTATCGTGATGATATTAGAAAAGTAAGAGTAGGAGATTTACAACTTTTATATGCTGCTATTAATAAAGTACCCACTTCACGTGTTACACTTTTAGTTTCTCATTGGCTTAGTATACCTAGTCTTCAGGGACCAGTAGGATGTACTTCACTTATCACTCGTCTAGCCTCTAATCTTCATTTACTAGAAAACTCGTCATTGGAATTCATAGATGAGTTAAGAATTTATCATGGCTATGACACATTTAGACAAGATCGGATGTTAAAGAAAGAGGGGAACATAATGTATATGCTATATGATAATAAAGGCAAGATTCGGTTACCTAACCCGAACTTTGGCCTCTATCCACAACGAGTGGCATCTGAAAGAATGACCACCCATCAAGAACGCACCTGGTATGGAGCTGATCCCGGGCCGGAAGAAGCAGCGCACCTGCATTATCGCGACTACAACCCCCGAGTCCTTCGAGACCCATGGGTTCGACATGCGCAACCACAAGAGCCAACACAGAAGACATGGCCGGAGAGCCAAGATCACCAGTGGACAAACTCGCCTTTTCATACTGGCAGGTACTCCACTGATCCATATGGAGCTTCAAGATCCAGACCTCCGCCCCAATTCGATGCAGGACGATACTCCGACGCCTCCTACGCTTTCACGAACGACTACTACCAAGAGGCCGGCGCTTTCTTCACCCGTACCGACAACACCCTCCTCGACATCCAGAATACGCAAGTAGAACATGGATGACTCCTGGAACAGCAACAAAAATGGAACCAGGACCACGCCACTGCAGTACAAGAGCTGAGACAAGATACCACAACAATGAACGACAACATCACCACCATGATGCGATTCTGGAACATCGAGTAAGACCGACATCCACATCCAGCTTGGGGGAGTTCCTCCCCAATTTATCAAGTAAGTTTTCATTTGCTCTTCTTATTTATTCTTTTCTATTTTAGTGTTTTACTTAAAGAGAAAAACTTAGAAAACCCAATAAATATTTTCTTGCTTTAACTTACTGCATTCTATAAACATGAAAACAAAATAAAAAGAGTGTGTAGATAAGTGTGCTTTATTTTTTCTGTTAAGTTTAATCTCTAGAAAAAATAAAAAGACCAAAAAATACATGATGGAAATGATGAACAGTTGCTCTGTTTGCTTACTTTCAAGTACCTAGTTTTTATATTAGAGTTCTTCCAGGAATTACTAAAACTGAGATTACTATCTATGGGAAGCATAAAACTAAAGTCTAGGTAAGAGAAGGACATAATATAAAGTTTGAGCTGCTGTTTATCTTGTTCCTACTACACTAAGTTCTGGAGATTTATTTTGAAAACTTACGAATCACATGATGAGTTCCTAGCATTACAAACTACCTACCACAGCCATACTTGCTATAACATCTTTTGCTTATATTCACATTAAGTTTGATCGAGCTGTGTAGACCCTTAGGAGCTTTTCATGTGGTTAAATTAAGATAGTCACTTGCACACATCTACTACACCATCCACCACCATTCATTAAAATTGCTAAAAATATTATCACTCACTGTCCCAAATATTGTTGTTCTCTCTCTCTAAAAAGATTCAATCCAAAAGAAGCATGGGTTATGTAAAAAATATGCGAGGAAATAAAAAGGGGCAAGTGCCCGGAACCTCGGAAAAGAAAGAAAAAAGAGTGAGACGAGACGTAAAAATGGACAAGTGTCCGAAGTAGAATTAGGGGTACAAAGTGTTGACGGTTCTTAAGTATCAATTTTAATTATCAAATAAACAAGAGAAAGGACCAATATGCAACCAACACCTAGAATTAGGGTTTGATCTGACAGAATTCCACGAGTTTTGTTGTTTATCTGTTTCTGCAGGGGGTTATCAGGAAATAAGGAAGAAAGGCCCACATGTCAGAATTACATAGAGATATCAACGCACCGCGTAATTTTCTACCATCTAGAAGACTCCAGAAGCCATGGGAAGAAAGCGGAGGCCGAAAGGGGCCAGGCCTAGGGCGCCCGCCCCCCTCTGGATGCCAATCAGGACTCTCTTCGCACACGATGTTCCACCGACCTAAAGGATCAAGGATAACGTAGTACCACATCGCCTATCGACCCAAAAATGCATAGAGGAGGAGGACTATATAAGGAGACCCCCCAGGCCCCTGGAGAAGACAAGAAGTTATCATAGAGTTGAGGGGTGCCCTCGAAGGAAAACCTCTTCTCTAAATAAAATTTCTTTTTAGGCTTAGCAACCAATGTAAGTAGAAATAGATCTTCTAGTTTCTACTAGATTGAGAGAGATAGAGTGGAGGTGTAGATTGGAGGAAGCCCGGCCTGTCGGTGTCCACTCCGAGCTTGTACCGCGGGATCAAGTTCTCCTAATCCGAGGCTTGCTCCTAGGATTCTTCAGTATTTCGACTTCTAAATTCTAGTAAGTTCTTGTTTTATTGTTCTTTTGGTTTATGAATTTACTTTAATCTCTTCGCGTAGAGTTTAGAGTAATCATTGCTGGCGTAAACGTGGTGTTTAGGCTGGGGTACTCATAGATATTCCCTAACTAGCTAGACCATGGTAGTAGTGAGGAACGTGACAATTCTGAGTTACCTTTGCAGACCATATCTCGTTAGCAGGAAGGATAGGGTTTATAGGTGCGGGTTGAACATCCTTTGTGGTGTCTAGATTACGTTAGCCTCCCCAATAGAACAGTATATCATCCTTACCAAGGTTAGAAGGAGACTACGGTTGCAGTCTTCTCTATTTATCACTCACATCGAGAAACATTCTTTGTTGCCTAAAGGATTAGTAGTAATAGACCGGGTTAGTCAGATGCACTCTTTCTCCTAGTGGTAGAAAAATAAATATGATACTCTGGATAACCTCCCGGGTGAAGTGCTCACCGATATCCGTGCGCTTGCGGATCAATTCCTTATTGCGTTCCCAAATATCAACAAGCATTTCTGGCGCCGTTGCCGGGGAGAAAGACGGTTTGCTGAGATAACCTTGAGTCTTACTACTAGCTTGTATCTATACTTTTATCTTTTCTTATCTTTTATATTATTTATTTATTTTCTTTACTCTTACCTTATGGAAAACCAAAATTCTAAATCGATCCATGAATCCGCAATCCCTTCAGTAACTGACCTTTTACCATGGGAATCATCACAGCCTATCCAAACATCCCAGTATAAGTTAAGTTCTAGGTTGATTGCCATGATTCAAAACCTATCTTTTTCGGGAAAGGAAGACGAAAACCCTTACCTTCATATTAGAGATTTTGAGCAAACATGTGATTGTCTTCGCATTGAAGGCATTTCTGATAAAACTTTACGTTGGAAGCTTTTTCCTTTTTCTTTAAGGGGAGAAGCTAGACAATGGTACAGTCAGAAGGTAAGTCAACAACAAGGTGAATGGGGAGTTTTACGAGCCAACTTTTGTCTAGATTTCTATTTCCTCGACCGTATAGCCGACCTTAGACTCGAAGTCCTATCTTTTAAACAAAAAGATAATGAAACTTTGGGAAAATTCTGGAAACGTTTTTCTGATCTTTTAGAATCTGGTCCAAACCTTAATCTTGAAGACCCTGTTCTTTTAGTTCACTTTTTTCGAGGTCTTCAGAAAAATCACAAACAAATGCTACACACAATGTCTAGAGGTTCTTTCTTTCGCATCCCTACTGATGAAGCTAGAGTGATCCTAGATAGAAACCTAGAAGCTGAGATGGATAATACCCTTCATGATGAAACCTACGAAGCCGAAGTAGACACTCTGCCAAATTCTTCATATACTTTAGCTATCCCATGTTCTGAGCCACAAGAGGAAGAAATTCCACCACCGGACTTCATGCTGGATATAGAATCCGATCTTTTTGCCGATTTTGGAAACATTTCAAACTACCATTCTATTGACAAACCCCAAAATGGCCAGTTTAGCATTTATTTGCCAAATGAATATCAATTGAGAGAGCTTATCTCAGTCATGAGTAGCGAATGGTTGGAGGAATCAGAGCTTTCCTCTGATGTGATCCGATTGGACACACCCTCTATAACTATACGCTGTGCTTATAATTCTGATCGATTTAATGCTCTTTATAATCTTGTTGTGGGGATCAACATCATGTCTGAATCTTTTGCACTTAAACTATTTAAAAACCTTGCCTTAACCCCCACAACAAAGGTCATAAAGGAATCTTCAGGACGATTAGTCCCCAGTCTTGGAATTATTAATGTCCTACCTCTTATGGTAGAAGGCTCCATGGTTCATTTGAACTTCTATATCTTTGATACATAGGACTTCGACCTATTGATAGGACAACCTTTTAGAAGACTCCTTTATGAAGGTCATACTGGAAAGCTACACATTTTCTTTTGGAAAAGCCTTTAAATTCCCAATAATAATTTCACACTCCTTAAATAATAAGGCCGAGTCATATCTTTTGCCTGATCCCATGGAGGAGGGAAAGACTGCATCTCTTGAACTTTTAGAAGAATCAGACTTAGAAGACGAAACTCCTTTCTTCATAGAAGAAGAAGCCGAACCTTCTGAACCTGAACCCTTAGATGAGTTTGCAGAAACACCTAGACCCCCCATAGAGCTTAAAACTTTACCACCCGGTCTTATCTATGCTTTCCTAAGCAATAATCTAGAGTTTCCTGTGATCATTAGCGATAAACTCACTCAGGAGCAAACTCTGCGATTGATGACCATTCTGAGAAACACCACTCAGTTTTCGGCTACTCACTCCAAGATCTTACAGGAATCAGTCCTATGATTTGTACCCATCGTATTCCAACAGATCCTTCTGTTTCACCTTCTCGAGAACCCCAACGTAGACTTAATAACACTATGAGAGAGGTAGTTAAAAAGGAAGTTATAAAGTTGCTGCATGCAGGGATTATATATCCTGTGCCACACAGTGAGTGGGTAAGCCCAGTTCAAGTTGTGCCTAAAAAGGGAGGCATGAGTGTTATTATGAATGAAAAGAACGAGCTAATTCCGCAACGCACCGTCACAGGATGGTGGATGTGCATAGACTATAGAAAACTAAACAAAGCCACGAGAAAGGATCACTTTCCTTTACCTTTCATAGATGAGATGCTAGAGTGATTAGCAAACCATTCGTTCTTCTATTTCTTAGATAGATATTCAGGGTATCATCAGATCCCGATCCATCCCGATGATCAAAGCAAAACCACTTTTACATGCCCATATGGAACTTATGCTTACCGTAGAATGTCTTTTGGGTTATGTAATGCACCAGCTTCTTTTCAAAGATGCATGATGTCTATATTTTTTGATATGATTGAAGAGATTATGGACGTTTTCATGGATGATTTCTCTATTTATGCAAAAACTTTTGATAGTTGTCTTGAAAACTTAGACAAGGTTTTGCAAAGATGTGAAGAAAAGCACTTAGTCCTTAATTGGGAAAAATGTCATTTCATGGTTAGGGAAGGAATAGTGCTGGGACACTTAGTGTCTGAAAGAGGTATTGAGGTAGACAAAGCTAAAATTGAAGTAATTGAACAACTACCTCCACCTGTGAATATAAAAGGAATTCGAAGCTTTCTTGGCCATGCTGGTTTTTATCATAGATTCATAAAAGATTTTTCATTTATTGCTAGACCACTTACTCTTTTGCTAGCCAAGGATGCTCCTTTCGAATTTGATGATGCATGTCTAACATCTTTTAATTTATTAAAGAAAGCACTCATCTCTGCACCAATCATTCAACCCCCTGATTGGTCGTTGCCTTTTGAAATTATGTGTGATGCCAGTGATTATGTTGTGGGGGCAGTTTTGGGACAAACTAAAAATAAGAAGCATCATGCAATTGCTTATGCCAGTAAAACTTTGACAGGAGCTCAACTTAATTATGCAACCACTGAAAAAGAGCTTCTGGCTGTTGTCTTTGCCATTGATAAATTTAGATCTTATTTAGTTGGAGCTAAAATAATTGTTTACACTGATCATGCTGCACTAAAATATTTGCTCACTAAAAAAGATGCTAAACCTCGCCTGATTAAATGGATCTTATTACTCCAAGAATTTGACTTAGAAATAAAAGATAAAAAGGGAGTAGAAAATTCTGTTGCTGATCACTTGTCTAGAATGTATTTTAAGAGTCCACAGGAAACCCCCATCAATGATTCACTCCGGGATGACATGCTCTACGGGATTAACAGGTCTGACCCCTGGTATGCAGATTGTTGACACTTGCTAACACCACTTGAATACTAGGTTGTCAACCCCAGCATGGCACTAGAGTGTACTATGGTATTTATACGCACACAGATAATCCGCAAGCGCACGGATACCGTTGAAGCTTTTACCCGGTTAAAGGTTTTATCGTATCCACAGGGAAACGGGAGAACCAACTACGCTCTAACTTAACCAAGATAAGTAAATAGGTGTAAATAGGAAAGGTTGTAGAATCGAATAAGAACAATATTAAAGATAAGATAACAGTGAGTGATAATATGAGAATAGAGAGTAGAGCAATCTAGTATATGGGCGATGGTAGCAGAATAGAGAGGATAACTATGGTTTCTCTACTTCAAAGGGGTATGTCTATGTCTGGGACGAACCATGTGATAAGATTACACCACAAAGGATGCTTATCCATTGGCCGATAAACCCTACCCGTCCTGCTAACGAGAGGTGGACTACAGAGGACCAACGTAACTGTCACCTACGCGGCCTACCACACGATCCAGCTAGACAGGGGATATCCACAAGTAATCTAGGTCTAAGCACCACGCTTACACCTATACTACAACTCTAACCTATAGCGTCCTATAGATTAAAGTACTCAAAAGAGTTGTGAACCAGAACATACATAATTAGTAATTGCATAATGAATTAGAAGTAGATTACCAGAGTCATTGTTGACACTAGCTAACACCACTTAAATACTAGGTTGTCATCCCTAGCATGGCGCCAGAGTGTACAAAGGTATTTATAAATGTAAAGGCTCTCTAGAAAATAATTTATTCTATCCGCAAGCGCACAGATAAAACACCTCATTGTAGCATTTCACCAGGATAAGTATTCCAGGTATCGTTATTTATAATTTTGCTCTAGGGATCTAAGGAGATGGAATTAAATCAAAGGGGCAAAATCTATCAAGGCATAGACTAGAGATAAACTTGCAAGAACATGATTACTAATAAGAAACTCGTCACACAGTCACTTACTCTAGCAGGGGGTAAACCATAAAGATAATGATAATAAAGTATAAGTTCATGGGTAGATAGCACAGCGATTAGAAAATAGACTACTCCTCATATATGTAGGTGATGTCGGATTAGCTAGAGAATGGATTCTAAGTTATCTACTAACTACTAAGTCATAATCTACTCTAGTTATCTACAAGATCATATATAGCATAAAAGACTCTTCATTCATGTATAAGGAACATTGATAAAGTAAATCAGAACATCGCATGACTTACTCCACAATACCGGTTCTGCCTGTCCTATCAACGGAGGGTGGACTATATAAGAATCAACGAAGCTGTCACTATCGCGAACTACCACACGACCCGGCCAATAGGATACATTTGCAGATAAATAACATCTAAGCACCACGCTCACATGTGATCTATCACCTAACTCCCTCGCGACAAGAGCTAAGCGCTTTGCAAACTTATACATAAACTCATTATCAATTAGAACTATATCAAATATAGAACTAGAGCAAACTAAGAACATAATAATTAGAGACATAATGCAATTAGAACAATAGAATTAGAGAAAGATATGAATAATACCAATCTTTATTCCCGAAGATCCGAATCCAGAGCGTAGTGCTCTACTTCTCTAATTGCTATCTAATCAACCTCTAAACTTGAAGGATTAGGGAGTAGCTAATTCTAATTCTCTGTGGGAGAGAGATCTAAACCCTAACTTTGATGGCTACCTCTGAATAATGATTTCTCCTCTTCTCCTCCAGGGGCCAGGGGGTCTGGTTTTACAGTCCCCTCAAGTGAACGTGAGCCATTGGATCAAACCGACATAGATTGTATGGTTTAGATTGATCCTTTAGGTCGGTGGAGGATTGTCCCGAAGCAGAGTCCTGATTGGACTCTCCACCTGGGCGGGCGCCCAAGGGGGGTGGGCGGGCGCCCTGCCCCCGAGCCCGAATCGCCTCCCGTTCGTTCCCGTGGCTTCTGGATCCTTCTAGATTGAGGAAAATTGCGCGGCACGTAATTATCTCGTTGTAAACATAACATGTGGGCCTTCTCTCCATATTTTCTGATAAACCCCTGCAGAAATAGATAAACACCAAAGCTCGTGGAATTCTGTTAGATAAAACCCTAATTCTAGATGTTTGTTTCATATTGATCCTTTTTCATGTTTATTTGATTATTAATTTTAGTACTTAAGGACCGTCAACAAACTCCCCCAAGCTTACCCTTTGCTCGTCCCTGAGCAAAAAGCTAAACTCAGACGGATCAGGAGTTGCTTCGATGTTTACTTTCCTGACAGGCACACATGCTTTTACATAAAAATTCTTCCAGATTAGAGTGAAGTGTTATGAAGTTTAGTACCTGCACTTAAGTCTTAAGTAATCGAAAGACAAAATAATTAAGTCAAGCACTATTCCTCCTGTCTATACTTCACCTTTATTCTAGAGTTTTTCATAAGTTTTCAAAATAAAACTCAGAGTTCCTAGCAATGATTCTCTCAAGTCTCTCTATATGTGGTATTTGTGGATCCTTACCATGATATCACTTACCTATAGCTAATGAAATATTTAAGTGGAGCTCATAGGAGTGAAAAACAGCTCATACATATGTTGTCTAATCGAGCCATGGATCCAAAGGAACTCAGCATATAATTAAATCAAGATGTGCATGTGTGATGGAGTAAATGATAGTGATAGTGAAAATGCATAAGTGATAATAAATCTTAGTTCTCATTGCTCCTCATATTGCTATCTCTCCTCCTCTTTGATCTTTGCTTTGGGAGAACATGGGCTATCTTTTTCTCTTCTCTTTTTTTTTCAGGTGGGTAGTAGATACCCCTAATTCTACTGTCGGACACTTGTCCATTTTTTCCGCTCAAGTGGGCATCTTTGTACCCCTAATTCTACTTCGGACACTTGTCCATTTTTACCTCTCGTCTCACTCTTTTTCTTTCTTTTTCGAGGTTCCCGGGCACTTGCCCCTTTTTATTTCCTCGCATATTTTTGCATAACCCATGCCTCTTCTGCATTGAATCTTTTTTAGAGAGAGAGAATAACAATATTCGGGACAGTGAGTGATAATATTTTTAGCAATTTTAATGATGAATGCTGTGGTAGATGTGTGCAAGTGAATATCTTAATTTAATCACATGAAAAGCTCCTAAGGGTCTTCACAGCTCGATCAAACTCAATGTGAATATAGTAAAAGATGTTATAGCAAGTATGGCTGTGGTAGGTAGTTTGTTATGCTAGGAACTCATCATGTGCTTTGTAAGTTTTCAAAATAAATCTCCAGAACTTAGTGTAGTAGGAACAAGATAAACAGCAGCTCAACTTTATATCATGTCTTTCTCTTACCTAGACTTTAGTTTTATGCTTCCCAAAGATAGTAATTTTATTTTTAGTAATTCCTGGAAGAACTCTAATATAAAAGCTAGGTGCTTGTAAGTAAGCAAACAGAGCAACTGTTCATCATTTCCATCATGCATATTTTTGGTCTTTTAATTTTTTTAGAGATTAAACTTAGCAGGAAAATAAAGCACACTTATCTACACACTATTTTTATTTTGTTTTCATGTTTATAAAGTGCAGTAAATAAAAGCAAGAAAATATTTATTTGGTTTTCTAAGTTTTTCCTTTTAAGATAAATTAAATACTAAGACAGAATAGAATAAATAAGAAGAGCAAATAAAAAACTTACTTGATAAATTTGGGAGGAACTCCCCCAAGCTGGATGTTGACGTCGGTCTTACCTGATGTTCCAGAACCGCATCATGGTTGTAATGTTGTCGTTCATTGTTGTTGTATCTTGTCTCAGCTCTTCTACTGCAGCGGCATGGTCCTGGTTCCATTTTTGTTGCTCTTCCAGGAGTCTTCCATGTTCTGCTTGCGTGTTCTGGATGTCGAGGAGGGTGTTGTCGGTAAGAGTGAAGAAAGCACCGGCCTCTTGATAGTAGTCATTCGTGAAGGCGTAGGAGGCATCGGAGTATCGTCCTGCATCAAATTGGGGTGGAGGTCTGGATCCTGAAGCTCCATATGGATCAGTGGAGTACCTGCCCGTATGAAAAGGCGGGTTTGTCCACTGGTGATCTTGGCTCTCCGGCCATGTCTCCTCTGTTGGCTCTTGTGGTTGCGCATGACGAGCCCATGGGTCTCGAAGGACTCGTGGATTGTAATCGCAATAATGCAGGTGCGCTGCTTCTTCTGGTCCAGGGTCAGCTCCATACCAAGTGCGTTCTCGGTGAGTGGTTATCCTTTCAGATGCCACTCGCTGTGGAGTTCTCTGGTTCACTGGTGTTGCTGCAATCTCAATCAAAAAGTTTTGCACAGAGTAGAGGCCAAGGTTCGGGTTAGGTAACCGAATCTTGCCTTTATCATCATACAACATATACATTATATTCCCCTCTTTCTTTAACATCCGAGCTTGTCTAAATGTGTCATAGCCATGATAAATTCTTAATTCTTCTATGAAGTCCAACGATGAGTTTTCTAGTAAGTGAAGATTAGTGGCTAGACGAGTGATAAGTGAAGTACATCCTATTGGACCCTGAAGACTAGGTATACTAAGCCAATGTGAAACTAATAGTGTAACAGGTGAAGTAGGTACTTTACTAATAGCAGCATATAAAAGTTGTAAATCTCCTACTCTTACTTTCCTAATATCGTCACGATAGAAAAGATTGTACCCAAGCCATTTGTGAAACATCCTAAGAGTGGGGTGTTCCATGTCACTGGTTCGGGTTTGACTATAAAAATTATCTCTAGATATTTCTCTCCAAAACTGGTGTCTCTCAAAATTGGGTAAATCGGAGTCAATGTTTAGGATGCATCTTGAAGAGAAACCAAGATGGTCGCTCAGTTCTCTCCAAGATAACATAATTTCCTGTTTAAACATCCGAAAAACAATTCCCCCCTCATAGTATTGTAAAGTGCAAAGAAATTCGAGGGTGAGAAGACGAGAACCCAGCTCAGTTATATTCCAAAAATTTGTCCAACCCATCATTTGAAAAATTAAGTCAAATTCAGTGTCCATACCTGTTTCTCGTAGTAGGATTGGATCGATAGTAGGGGTGTGAATGAAATCTTTATTCTTCAATTGCTGATAGACTTCCTTCTCTCTTCGGGTCTTTAGTCCAAGGTCTCCTATCTTGAGAAGGACCTTAACTTGCTGACCTGATGAAGATGATGGAGCTTGTGTGGGTGTCGGGTCGACGCTCATCTCTGATGGCTGTGAGGAGTGTCGGGTTGAAC
This sequence comes from Sorghum bicolor, assembly GCF_000003195.3. Lineage (NCBI taxonomy): Eukaryota > Viridiplantae > Streptophyta > Magnoliopsida > Poales > Poaceae > Sorghum > Sorghum bicolor. Next base: position 18,128,024 of record NC_012874.2, read on the forward strand.
TCCTTGTACCAATGTTCTTGATAGCCTTCCCTGCATTCTTCACCTTCTTAAACATCCTGCAAACAAAAGTTGGCAAAAACACAACTGGTGGAAGAATGTGAGATAAAATGTTAGTGGTCAGCTGTCCGGAGTGTCAGTAGTCCAGGGGTTAATCGTTCAAGACAAGTTTCTATTTTGGCAGAGCCTCCCCCTAAACAACTTTTACTTCCGCTTAGACAACGGGATCACTACTTGCTAGGTGACAATCACTCTCTCAAAAGAACTCCAACCTTCCCTTCCACTCTCCTCTTTCTCTCTACTCTCTTCTCTTCACTACAAAAGCTCCTTCTCGGGAAACTGAGATTTGTGTGGTTTTCTGAAATGTGTGTGTGAAGAGAAGGGGAGCTGGAGGTGGCCTTTTATAAGCTGAGCAGGGGACAGGGCGGGCGCCCAAGGTAGTAGGGCGGGCGCCCATCCCTGGTGTCCATCCTGGGTGTGCTTCCTCCACTTGCTTCCTTGCTTGGATCTTACGCAAAATAATGTTGTGTTGGTAGTGGTTGGACGGTGGAAAGATGTCAGGTGAGTGGAAATATATTGGTGGATGAAATTATGTGATGGGATGTATGTGAGGTGAAGTGTATGACATGTGGGACCCAAGGAGTGTGGGTCATGCTTCTAGAAGATCAATATGATTAAATATAATGCAGGAAAAATCTATGAAAATTGAATCTTAATGAAAATGATATTGGAAAATATTTTTGTGCCTCCACAATAATTAATAAATATGGGTTGTTACACACCACGAATATTATTTATATGGGGCTTTTTGATTATTATAATTATGCTATGAATGTATATGACTAATGCAAGAATTAATTATGCAAGAAGTTAAATATGAGAAAATTAATAATGCGGGTAAATACCGATTTACCTCCCGGTGAGGGTTTGGGATTTTTAGGTCCCCCAAGCTGGACCTCCAAATCTTTTAATCTTCTGAGTTTCCTTCCTCCGGAGATGGTGTCTCCAGTGGTTCTTCATGAACTTCCTTCACTGTAGAGTCTCTCTCTGGTCTGGGTTTGAATGTAAAGTGTTCTTCTTGACCGTTTATGTTGAACTTGATTTCTCCTTTTCCGACATCAATGTGGGCATTGGCAGTGCTCAGAAATGGCCTTCCAAGGATGATGGATACTTTCGAGTCAGGACTCATGTCCAGTACTACGAAGTCTACTGGCACTAGGAAATCTCTGATCTTGACTGTAATGTTCTCGGCGATGCCCAACGGGTGTCGAACCGATTGATCCGCTAGTTGTAGGCACATTGATGTTGGTTCTAAGGTTGCATGCTTAAGCTTTTTGTAGACTGATGCTGGCATCACACTGACACTTGCTCCGAGATCACAAAGTGCATTGTTGAGGTGTTGGTTTCCGATCGAGCAATCTATAGTGGGGCATCCTGGATCTTCCTTCTTCTTTGGTGGTTTGTTGAGGATGGCCGCACTACATTCTTCTGTCAGCTTGATAACCTCAGTGGTGGGCAGTGGTCTCTTCTTGTTAAGAATATCTCTGATGTACTTTGCATATGTAGGTACCTGTATGGCATCGAGCAGAGGTATGTTGACATATAATTTCTGAATGACCTCTACAAACTTACCAAACTGCTCATCCGACTGCAGTCCTCTGTTTCTTCTGGGAAATGGCAAATAGTTGGTGTCGTAAAAATCTTTCCTCATTTCTCCGGTTCTTGGTGGTCGTAGCAGATCTTCTGCTTCAACTAGGCTTTCTTCTTCTATCACTGCTGGTTGCACTGGTGCTGATGTTCTTTGTTTCTCTTTTGGGTATGGTGGATCTCTGGTAGCTTTACCTCCTCTAGTAGTTATATTCTTTACCTGCTCAAGGTTAGTAGCAACAGGCAGTGCAGCAGCTATCTTTATTAATTTAAGCTCTACCCTTTTATTAAGAGTGTTTTGCTCATCAAAGGCAGTTAGTAGAAAATCCATTTTATTATATATATCTTTTAGAGATGATTCATTTGTATCTAGCCTTTGTTTAACTTCATCATTAATTTTGGTTTGTTGAGGAATTATCTCTTTTAATGAAAGTTGCTTGAAAGTATTACCTGAATTCATACCTTTGCTATTGGGTTGACTCAAAGTTGGTTGATATTTGTATGCTGTCTCAATAGCCCTTTGATCTTCTTTGAACTTGGCCCTCTGGTCAATCCAATGGAGCAAATTTTCCATCTTAGTTGATAATGCTTTTACTTCTTCTGGTATTTCTTCAGTTTAATGACATTGTTGAGCTTTATCTTGGAACCAGCTTTGGTTTTCTGCTATCTTATCCAAAAGTATCTCTGCTTTTCCAGTTGTAAGCTCCAAGAAAGATCCTTTAGCAGATGCATCTAGGCACTCACGAGTCTTCTGGGTTAATCCATGGTAGAAGGTCTGCATAAGTAACCATGTAGCCATTCCATGGTGAGGACAATCTGATATGTATCCTTGAAAACGCTCCCATGCTTCTGAAATGGCTTCTGTCTTCTGCTGTTGGAAACTGACAATATTTCCTCTTAAGGCAGTTGTTTTGCCTATAGGAAAAAACTTTGATAGAAAGGCATCTGACAAGTTCGTCCAGTTGTTGATATTATCTTGATGAGTGTAGAACCACTTCCTCGCTTTTCCTTCTAGTGAGAATGGAAAAAGGCGAAGCAGTATGACGTCTTTGTCAACTCCGTTGATGTGGATTGTGCTTCCAATCTCTAAGAAATTCTGCAAGTGTGCACTAGCATCTTCATGTGCCTTTCCACTGAATTGTGTAGCTTGCACCAAATTGATGAGGCTTGACTTGAGCTCAAACTCTGGTATTCCTTCTTCTACTGCAAATCTTGGACCAGTTGGAATGTTCTCAAGACTTGGAGCAGAAAATTCTTGTAGGGTCTTTTGTGTCATAGCTTCAGCAATTGGTAGCTAGCTTCTTCTTTATTTCTTGATTGCTTTGGTTCTGATGATGAAGAGTTGAATGTACCCAAAGTCAATCCTGATATACCCTGTATAAAAATATAAACATAGAAAAACAACAGGGTGAACCTGCCAAAGCAGAGGTGCCTTGTTATGATTTCTCACTTAGTAGCTGTTTTTGCAATTATATCTCTATAGTCTAGTCTAATATTTTATATGAATAACCTTGACTGATTTTCTGACTTTCCTTACCGTTCCTATATATTAACCTTTTGTTCCCTTTTATGACTTCCTTATGAGACCTCCCCGGCAACGGCACCAGAAATGCTTGTTCACACTAGCTAACACCACTTAGATACTAGGTTGTCATCCCCAGCATGGTGCCAGAGTGTACAAAGGTATTTATAAATGTAAAGGCTCTCTAGAAAATAATCTATTATATCCGCAAGCGCACAGATAAAACACCTCATTGTAGCATTTCACCAGGATAAGAATTCCAGGTATCGTTATTTATAATTTTGCTCTAGGGATCTAAGGAGATGGAATTAAATCAAAGGGGCAAAATCTATCAAGGCATAGACTAGAGATAAACTTGCAAGAACATGATTACTAATAAGAAACTCGTCACACAGTCACTTACTCTAGCAGGGGGTAAACCATAAAGATAATGATAATAAAGTATAAGTTCATGGGTAGATAGCACAGCGATTAGAAAATAGACTACTCCTCATATATGTAGGTGATGTCGGATTAGCTAGAGAATGGATTCTAAGTTATCTACTAACTACTAAGTCATAATCTACTCTAGTTATCTACAAGATCATATATAGCATAAAAGACTCTTCATTCATGTATAAGGAACATTGATAAAGTAAATCAGAACATCGCATGACTTACTCCACAATACCGGTTCTGCCTGTCCTATCAACGGAGGGTGGACTATATAAGAATCAACGAAGCTGTCACTATCGCGAACTACCACACGACCCGGCCAATAGGATACATTTGCAGATAAATAACATCTAAGCACCACGCTCACATGTGATCTATCACCTAACTCCCTCGCGACAAGAGCTAAGCGCTTTGCAAACTTATACATAAACTCATTATCAATTAGAACTATATCAAATATAGAACTAGAGCAAACTAAGAACATAATAATTAGAGACATAATGCAATTAGAACAATAGAATTAGAGAAAGATATGAATAATACCAATCTTTATTCTCGAAGATCCGAATCCAGAGCGTAGTGCTCTACTTCTCTAATTGCTATCTAATCAACCTCTAAACTTGAAGGATTAGGGAGTAGCTAATTCTAATTCTCTGTGGGAGAGAGATCTAAACCCTAACTTTGATGGCTACCTCTGAATAATGATTTCTCCTCTTCTCCTCCAGGGGCCAGGGGGTCTGGTTTTATAGTCCCCTCAAGTGAACGTGAGCCATTGGATCAAACCGACATAGATTGTATGGTTTAGATTGATCCTTTAGGTCGGTGGAGGATTGTCCCGAAGCAGAGTCCTGATTGGACTCTCCACCTGGGCGGGCGCCCTGCCCCCGAGCCCGAATCGCCTCCCGTTCGTTCCCGTGGCTTCTGGATCCTTCTAGATTGAGGAAAATTGCGCGGCACGTAATTATCTCGTTGTAAACATGACATGTGGGCCTTCTCTCCATATTTTCTGATAAACCTCTGCAGAAATAGATAAACACCAAAGCTCGTGGAATTCTGTCAGATAAAACCCTAATTCTAGATGTTTGTTTCATATTGATCCTTTTTCATGTTTATTTGATTATTAATTTTAGTACTTAAGGACCGTCAACAGTCATCCCATGAGCAAGCTTGATTAGAGCTTGATCATGACGAAGTACAACCGGAGGAAGAACCGACAGGCCGGCCTCTCCTCTAATCCTCCTTCGCTCTCCATCTTGCTACTATCTAGATCTACTCTAGTTTAGAGAAGAGAGGAGAGCTCTCATCTCTAAACCCTAGCTTTTGCTCTGTCTATGAATAATGAATAATGATCAAGGGGTGCCTCCTACAAGGGCCAGGGGGTCTGGTTATATAGTCCCCTCAAGTGAACCTGGGCCGTCGGATCAAACCGACATTGATCGTGTGGTTTTCCTTGAAGTATTAGGTCGGTGGAGCATAATCCGCGAAGTTGAAGCTGATTGGTTACTGTAGCTGGGCGGGCACCCAAGGGACTTGGGCGGGCGCCCTGCCCCCGGGCCCGATCGGCCTCCCGTTCGTTCCCGTGGCTTCTGGAGTCTTCTAGATGGTAGAAAATTGTGCGGCACGTTAATATCTCTATGTAAACCCGACGTGTGGGCCTTTCTTTCATATTTCCTGATAACCCCCTGCAGAAATAGACAAACACCAAAACTCGTGGAATTCTGTCAGATAAAACCCTAAGTCTAGATGTTGATTTCATTTGGATCCTTTTCTTTGTTTATTTGATAATTAAATTTGATACTTAAGGACCGTCAACAAACTCCCCCAAGCTTACCTCTTGCTCGTCCCTGAGCAAGGATAGACTCAGCACTGGATCAGAAGTTGTTGCAATATCTTAAAAATTTGACGGTACACATGCTTTTAAATAAGATCTCATCTCTGAGTTAGAGTAAACTGTCAAGAACTAAAACTTACTTACTTTACGTTTCACCATGGGACTTGTAACCGTCACTTCTGTCTAGAGTAGTTAAAAGATAGAACAGTCTAGCCAAGTGCCATGTCTCTTCTTCTTGATCAGCTATAGCTCTGGAGTTTTTGCAGATTTTCAAATAAAACTCAGAGATTCCTTGTATGACTCTCTAAATCTCTCTTTTGTGGTATTTCTGGATCCTTACCAAGGCAGTGATGGTATATGCCTTCTCTCAAGATATGTGGTATTTGTGGTATAAGGCATAGTGACATTGCCTTCTCTCTCACCCTACTCTAATAAGGCTTTAATATCTGGAGCTCATAGGTGGGAGATAAAGTATACATACTTACAAGACATTTATTGTATAGTCAAACCATGGATCCAAAGAAACAAATCAATAAGCCAAATCAAGATGTGCATGTGTGGCGAATGAATGGTGTATGTTGATGATGGTGATAACAATGGTGAAAGTCTAATTCTACTTTTGCTCTTTTGAGGGGATACATACCTTCCTTGCTTTTTGAAACTTTATGAGGAGAATGAGATGCTCTATCTTTCATTTTTCTTTCCTCTCAGGTGGGTATCCTGTACCCCTAATTCTACTGTCGGACACTTGTCCATTTTTACCTCTCGTCTCACTCTTTTTTCTTTTCTTTCGAGGTTCCGGGCACTTGCCCCTTTTTATTTCCTCATTTATTTATTATTTTTTTTCTTTTCTTCTCTTTTCTTTTTTTCAGAGCACTCATCTCTTGAGATAATATAGCAAATGGTAGTAGCAAGATAACTTGAGCATTTATTTCATAAGGGAAAACAGAAATATTTTTGGCTATTCTCTCCCGGATTAGGAGTAGAATATTTTTGGGTGGTTCTGGAGATGGACATGGATGGATATATGTGGATGGTACTTCCAGAGTAGAAGTAGCATATATGAGTGAATGTGCAAGTGAATCTTGATTTAACCACATGACAAGCTCCTAAGGGTCTACACAGCTTGACCACACTCAATGCTCATAAGCAGTAAATAATAAATGTGTGGCTCAAAGTCTAGCAAGCATGTATATATGGCTGTGGTAGGAATTTAAACTTTCATCATACAGGAACTCATCATGCAATATTTTAAAGATTTTTCAAAGATAAAATTCTCCAGAATTCTAGCATCTCTAGGAACAGATAAACAGCAGCTTAACCTTCCCATATCATATCCGTTAACAACTTAGATTTCAGATCAAGTTGTCATCCCACAAGTTTAGATCTAGAGCAAGCTTTAAATTATAACAGTTATGTCTAAACTTGAGAGAGAACTTCAAATTTGCAAATTAGGCAGAGCAACTATTCATCATATCCATGCTAGAGTTTTATTATTATGATTCAGATTAGCATAGCCACATTATTTATTTATTAAACACACTAAGCAAAAGATATATATATATATATAAGCACAAAATCTTTATTTGGTTTTTCATAGTTTATGTATTTTAATATTCTAATATAATATAAGTATAAAGATAGGTAAAAATACTTAGCGAGATAAATGGGGGTGCTCTCCCCCAAGCTGAATTTTGACGTAATTTCTCTTGATGTAGCTAGCAGGTGGCAGAGGTGTATTTGAAAATCAGCAGCATTCTGATAGCGATTAGAATGTCCTCCGTCTGCTAGTCTTCTTGATTCTTAAATTCTGTGGAGCTCAAATAGACAACAAAGCTTGTGGAACTAATTAAGTGTTAGCATAAATATCTAGCCTTCATCATGTTGAGCTTCCTCAATAAATATTACTCCCTGTTTTTATATTTTTATTTTATAAAGCAGAAAAGAAATATTTATTTTATTTTTATGCCACCATAGTGAAGGTACTTATGGGTTTTATGCCACTCGTATACACACATGGGGCTTAGTATTTTTTTAACATTTTTATTTTCTTTTCAACATAGCATGATTAACTAATAATCTATTTAAGGAAAGTAAATAATTAAAGGGAAAAGGGAATGCAGAGAGGATAAATATGGATAACTACTGATCTTACCTTTCGGTGATGGTTTAATGTTTTAAATCTTCTTAACAAGACTTCTCACCGTGTTCATTCTTCAGGTGCGTCATTTGATTCAGGTGCGGACCTTGACGTCTGCACCTCTTCGTTTGCCCAACAGTTCGAAGTGCGGCGTTGGCAGTATCCTGCTCAGTGTGTTTGTGCTCGTAGATCCAGGTCCTTCACTTGGTAGAGTCTGATAGTTATAAAACTCCTCCGTGTTTTGCTCAAAGTGTACCTGCTCATAGGTCCTTCACTTCGTAGATCAAGTGCATGGGTCCTGTTGGTGGAAAACACCAACAGAACCTAAAGTGTATTTGTTCTTCTCTAACCCTAAGCATAGTGAGCAAGACAAAGTTGATGGATGAAAAGTTCATGAGTGTAGCACTTATAACATTTGTCATATCAGATCGCTCAACCTTATGGAAAGATAATCTATCTATGTATATGTCTTTTTCTTTATATCTCTCAATGATTGAATGTGTAACATTTTAGCTCATATGATTAGGAGTGTGGAATCATGGAGGTAGTACTAAGAACAAGGATTAAAGGACTAGACATGTTGAATCAGTTGGGTTGGTTAATCTAGAGTTGTAAATCATACTTGTTTGTCTCTTTTATTTATATGAACGCCAGAACCAAGAAGAAGCTTATAAAAGTGACAGTCAAGTAACTTAAGATGTTACCTTGCTTGAAGAGTGATGGTACAGTATCACCTTGTGGAAGCTTTCCTTTCTTAGCGGTTGTGCATCGTGTTTGTGGCACCCTCCATGGATCATCTCTCTATGATGAATGAGCTATGTCCTTCTTGTGCAAATTGTTAAACTTCATGTGTCACTCTCTTCGTCTCTGATGTGAGTTTATCTCAGGACTTCCCAAATCGATATTGAAAGTTTTTCTGCAGGGGTTAGTCCGACAAAAATATACCAATGTCTACACAAGCAGTTTTTAGTTCAATAACCGAACTAGACTCCTTGTCTAATCAGATTAAGGAAGGTTGTTTAACCTAAGCACCATGCTTAATTTAAAAGCCAATAGAAGTATGTGCAGTACTTCCAAACTAACACTTACTAGTAAATAGACAAAGGTAGCATGACAGCATTTATAGAGATCTACTCAAGTGGAGATGAAGTAGTGTGATTAGTATTTAACAAATTGAGCATGTCTTAAAGGTAGGGACAACTAGCATAGCAACATGGCAAAGGATGTAAAGTACTCCCCCAAGCTTGAATTTTGCAAAATTCAAGTTTGGATGAATTTAATTCAGTGCTGCATGATGATTGGTTGGACATACCTTGTACTTGCTTGTCATTCATCTGATCTTCTTGTTCCAATCCTAGAAAGGTTAGTGACAAGAATACCCGAAGGAATATTTTTACAATTATCCTTATATGCTCAATACACAAGGTAATGTTGCAAATAATTAAAAGCTCATGTTACGATCTGATCAATGCTTATTTTAAGACACTAAGCTTGTGTGGGGGTATAAACCCCTATACCCTTACGGCTAGACTTCCGCCAGGAGGCTTGGCCCATTACGAGACGAGTTCAAGGCTTGATCCGACAGCCTGGAGTTTCGCGCAAGGAAGCAAGATGTGGAGATCAAGCAGGATTCTAGTCGGTTAGAATAGGAATTGATATCGAACTATCTATGACAATTGTAACCGACTGGGATTAGTTTCCAGATCTGTAACCCTGCCCTTTAGACTATATAAGGAGAGGCAGGGGACCCCCCTAGGATATACGATTCTCTCAACACAAATCAATACAACCAGACGCAGGACGTAGGTATTACGCCAATTCGGCGGCCGAACCTGGATAAAAAGCTTGTCCGTGTCTTGTGTCACCATCGAGTTCGTAGTTTGCGCACCGTCTACCGATAAACTACTACCGTGGGTATACCCCAAGGTAGACTGCCGACCAGCTTTCGTCGACAGTGGCGCGCCAGGTAGGGGGTGTGCGTGCAACTTTTCCGGCGAACAAGATGGTCACGATCCCAGCTTCCGCGACCGTGCCTGAAGGCCTCACGTTCACCGTTGGCCAGATCACGTGGACGACGTGCAGTGGCGGCCTCACGACCACGATTTTGAAAGAGACCCAGATCCAATCTGAGATCATGCCGTCTCCGACCACACACGAGGCGGCACCGAGCACCCGACCACCGCTCCCGCTCTACAAGGGAAAGAAGATCGACAGCTCGGACCTTCTCCAAGCGCTCGATCGCGCCGACTCCAAGCTACTCGAAGTTTCCCAACTAGTAGACGGAATTCTGCGTCGGCCCGACCAAGCTGCTCCAGCGGATTTTTTCAAATCCCGCCGGCCAACTCGTGTCGCCACACACGAACGGCTGGGAACGTCTCTGACGATAACCTCAACACCCTCAGGACGATCCGTCGAGCTCAAGAAGGAAGATTATCCTTGCGGCCTGAACAACTCGGCCTCTGTTTACTCACAGCACACCCAATCCGTTTTCAGCAAGGCGGGTTGGTTACCGACAAGGAACGATCGTCACTACGTCAACATGGTGACAATCCGAGAACTACGGGACGGCCAGGTTTCCAGCACCAACTCAAGCACCGGTTCCGTCCCCACCGAGGTTACAAACACCGAAGACGAGGACTACGACCTGGATTTCCCTTCACACCCTCCGGGTTTCGACCGATTCCCGATATTCCCCCCCCCCCGGCGAGGGGATATTGTATTCAATGTCAGCGCCGACGAACCGGTCGTTGATGGAGAAACAGATGACCAGAGGCAACTCCACGAACAGCGTAACGCCGATCGCGCCCGACGACGTGCGGACGAGCAACAACAAATGCCACCAAATAATCTCAACGATGCCTTTGACATGGTCGGGGACCAGCCAGTCTACAAAACGCCAAGCGCCAACGTGGCTGTCGCCATGGCTAACCTGGATCGGCTTCCTGACACCCCCGAATGCCAGGGAGTCCGGACCAGCATCCGAGCACACCTGATCGCCGCAATGGGACAGACAGCCACTCTGCTCAAGAGAGTCCAGGACGTCTCTTATACGGAAGCTGCCTCCGACCAGACTAATCGTAGCCGGGCCTCACCCAGCAGGCATCACCGCAGCCGCTCCCCTGACAACCGTCGAGGGGACTCACGGCGCGACGATGGTGGTCGGGACGCCGACGGCCGCCGCAAGCAGAACCGCGTACGCGGCCAAGAAGAAGATCAACACAGGGATCTCCGCCACAACATCCCTTCCAAAGATGCCCGGGACCGCATCAACAGGCGCGCCGCAGAGAGAGCAGTCCACGAAAACCTGCGCCGCATCGAGTACGATGCAACGCACGGTCCTCCGGGCCTAAGACAGTTCTCCTCACACCTCCGCCAGGTCGTGTGGCCCCGCAATTTCAAGCTCGAAAAACTTAAAAAATACGACGGCAAGGAAAATCCAGAGAACTGGATCACCCTCTATGAAATTGCCGTCCGATCAGCGGCAGGGGATGAGCACGTCATGGCTAACTACTTCCCCGTAGTCCTCGACCAAGCTGGTCATCAGTGGCTTCTCGGCTTGCCCGAGGACTCCTTCGACTCTTGGGAAGAGCTACGCCAGGCTTTCATCGACAACTTCATCGCCACATGCGAGCAGCCTGGAAACAAGTATGACCTTGAAAGGATAAGGGACAGGAAGAACGAACCTTTGCGCGATTACATCCGACGATTCTCGGATATGCGCCTCAAAATCCCGAAGATTTCTCATGACGAGGCCATCTCAGCCTTCATCAAGGGCCTGCGTTTCCACGAAGCGCTGAGGAACAAGCTGTTGCGTAAGCGTCCAACAACGGTAGCAGAGCTCCTCGCCACGGCCAAAAATTACGCCGATGCCGATGACGCAGAAAAACTAATCCGAGACGATGCGAGAGGTCCCGACCAGCCTCCCCGGCGAGATGATGGTCGTGGTCGCTACGACAGCAGAAATCACCGCCGCTCCGACAACCGCGATCACCGAGAGGGTTGGGATCGGCGGCGCGACAGCCGCGATGACTTCAGAGGAAAGCGCCCTCGCGACTACGACCACGAAGTAAATACGGTCAAACGACCCAATGGACGACGGGACTACCAAGAAGACTACAACAAAACGTTGAAGGGACCATGCCAACTACACCCAAAGTCCAATCATACCATGGAAGAGTGCCGCGTCCTCAAAAGTATCTATACACGGCGGGCCGCCCAAGACGACTCCGCCAAGAAAAACAACAAGCGCGACGGGCACGACCACGAAGATGAGGATGAGGACCAAGATAGGGACCCCCGACACCAATACGTCAGCCCCACTGACGTGGTCCACTCCATTTTCGGGGGCAAGGTCTCCACTGAGTCCAAGCGAGAAAGAAAGCTGTTAAAGAGAGCCTGCCTCAACATAGACAGCACGGACGGGCTGATCGCAGACCCGAAATTTCCCATGTGGTCCCACAGGGAGATCTCGTTCAGCAGGAAGGACCAGTGGGCCGCTATCCCAGAGCCGGGTCGTTTCCCCCTGATTCTTGACCCCTGCATCAACAGCATCAGATTCGAGCGCGTGCTCGTGGACGGGGGAAGCTCCATCGACATCCTCTTCCGCAACAGCCTGCCCGCCCTCAAGATATCCCCGGCACAACTAAAACCTTACGACGCCCAATTCTGGGGGGTTTTGCCAGGTCAAAGTTCCGTGCCTCTCGGACAGATAACATTGCCTGTCCAATTCGGCACACCCGACCACTTCCGGACGGGGTTCATCAACTTCGTAGTCGCGGATTTCGACGGGACCTATCACGCCATACTGGGCCGCCCATCGCTGACAAAGTTCATGGCAGTCCCGCACTACTCATACCTAGTCCTTAAGATGCCCACGGAGAAGGGTGTCCTAACCGTCAGAGGCAACGTCTACACTGCGTACACCTGCGAAGAAGAAAGCTTCAAGATCACCGAGGCAATTGACCTCTCAATCCGCATGGCGGAAACAGCAAACCAAGCCGCACAGCTGCCTCCCGACCAGCTCCGATTACCCGAACAGGCGACAGCCAGGAAGAACTCAAAATCCAAGGAGTACAAAGAAGTGCAGCTGGTCGAAGGCAACCCCGAGAAGACAGCCCTCATCGGGGCCAACCTGGATCCAAAATAGGAAGACGCGCTCGTCAGGTTTCTAAGGGACAACGTGAGCGTTTTCGCATGGAAACCCGCAGACATGCCCGGTGTCCCACGAAACCTGATCGAGCACTCCTTAAAGGTCTCGAAGACCGCAAGACCAATCAAGCAAAAACTGCGACGGTTCGCTCGTGACAAAAAGGAGGCTATTAGGACAGAAATAACACGGCTTCTAGCAGCCGGATTCATAAAAGAAGTGTATCACCCCGATTGGCTCGCCAATCCGGTTCTTGTACGCAAAAAGAATAATGAATGGAGAATGTGCGTTGATTACACTGATCTCAACAAACACTGTCCTAAAGATCCTTTTGGTCTCCCTCGCATCGACGAGGTGGTCGACTCAACGGCAAGATGCGAACTCCTCTCCTTTCTAGACTGCTACTCTGGTTATCACCAGATCTCGCTAAAGGAAGAAGATCAGATCAAAACATCCTTTATCACACCCTTCGGCGCATACTGCTACACGACCATGTCTTTCGGACTCAAAAACGCCGGAGCCACTTATCAAAGGGCCATCCAGCAATGCCTCCACGACGAGATTCGTGATGACCTCGTCGAGGCCTATGTGGACGACGTGGTCGTAAAAACAAGGGACGCGAGCACCCTAATCGACAACTTAGACCGAACCTTCAAGGCACTTAATAGGTACAAGTGGAAGCTCAACCCCAAGAAATGCATTTTCAGCGTTCCTTCCGGTCTACTGCTCGGCAACGTTGTCAGTCGCGACGGCATACGACCAAACCCTTCAAAAGTAAAGGCGGTACTCGACATGCGACCACCGAAGAACGTAAAGGATATCCAAAAGCTAACAGGATGTATGGCCGCCCTCAGTCGCTTCATCTCAAGGCTAGGAGAAAAAGGCCTCCCTTTCTTTAAACTGTTAAAAGCGTCAGAAAAATTTTCTTGGACAGAAGAAGCCGACACCGCATTCAACCAGCTTAAGACCTTCCTCACTTCACCACCTGTCCTTACAGCGCCTCAGCCCAATGAAGACCTACTCCTTTACATTGCTGCAACCGACAGGGTTGTCTCCACGGCAATAGTGGTCGAGCGAGGTGAACCAGGTCACGCCTACAAGGTCCAGAGACCAGTTTACTTCATAAGTGAAGTCTTAAACGAGTCCAAGGCCAGGTATCCACAAATACAGAAGCTCATATACGCCATTCTAATAACGTCAAGAAAGCTGAAGCACTACTTCGACGGCCATCGAGTCCTGGTGACAACCAGTTTCCCTCTCGGGGACATCCTGCGCAATAAAGACGCCAATGGCAGAATCGTGAAATGGGCAATGGAATTATGTCCATTTTCCCTGGAGTTCCAGAGTCGCACCACTGTCAAGTCTCAGGCCCTGGTCGATTTCATTGCTGAATGGATGGATCTCAACGAGCCTTCCGTTCCCGATGTCTCAGACCACTGGTCAATGTTTTTTGACGGGTCCTTGAACATCAACGGTGCCGGCGCTGGGATACTGTTCGTATCACCCAACAAGGACAAACTGCATTACGTCCTTCGGATCCTTTTTCCGGCGTCAAACAACGTCGCCGAATACGAAGCATGCTTGCATGGAATAAGACTAGCCGTCGAGCTGGGAGTCAAGCGCCTCTATGTTTATGGCGACTCCGCTTTGGTCATCAACCAGCTCAACAAGGAGTGGGACGCAACCCACGAGAAGATGGATCTCTACTGCAAAGAAATTCGCAAATGGGAAACCAACTTCTACGGCATAGAGTACATCCACGTGGTCCGGGATAAGAACCAAGCAGCAGATGCGTCAAGTTAGGCTCATCTCGGGCCCAGATCCCGCGGGGTATTTTCGTCCAGGACATCCACGAGCCGAGCGTAGGCTCCTCCCTGGTCGACAAGCAGCCCACCGAGGCAATGCTCATAGACGACGCCACTCCGACAACCGGTGGGCATGACTGGCGTACCCCGTTCATCAAATACATATCGGACGGGACAGGCCTTCAGGACAAAACAGAGAACGAGCGCCTCATTCGACGATCAAAGAACTACATCCTGGTCGACGGCAAACTCATGCAGAAAAACGCAAGCTCCGAAGTACTGCTCAAGTGCATACCCCAAGATGATGGTATCAAGCTCTTAGAGGACATACATGCTGGATCCTGCGGCAATCACGCCGCATCCAGAACGCTGGTCGGAAAGGCTTTCCGAGCAGGTTTTTATTGGCCAACCGCGGTCGGCGACGCAGAAAAACTGGTTCGGCATTGTGAAGGATGCCAGTTTTTCGCTAAGAGGACCCACGTACCTGCCCACGAAATTCAAACCATCCCCTCGTCTTGGCCCTTTGCTTGCTGGGGGCTTGACATGATCGGGCCATTTAAACCAGCCCCGGGCAATTTCAAGTTTGTTTTCGTGTTAATCGACAAGTTCTCCAAGTGGATTGAATACATGCCTCTGGTCAAGGCAACCTCCGAGAAAGCTGTGGAGTTCCTCAATCAAATCATACACAGATTCGGCATCCCGAACAGCATAATCACCGACCTGGGCACTCAGTTTACTGGCACCACTTTTTGGGACTTCTGCGATGACAGAAGCATAGTCATAAAATACGTGTCAGTGGCACATCCACGTGCCAACGGTCAAGTGGAACGTGCTAACGGAATGATCGTTGACGCCCTAAAGAAAAGGTTGTACACCGAAAACGACAGAGCACCCGGTCGATGGATGAAAGAATTGCCGGCAGTGGTCTGGGGCCTCCGAACTCAGACCAGTCGAAACACAGGGGTGTCTCCCTACTTCATGGTATACGGCGCAGAGGCGGTCCTGCCGTCTGACATACACTTCGGATCTCCCAGAATCGAACACTTCGACCAGGCGACCGCTGACAACGCCAGAGAACTCGAAATCAATTGCATGGAGGAAAAGCGTTTAGATTTGTGTCTCCGAACAGCTAAGTATCTCGCGGCAGTCAGGCAATACCACAACAGGAACGTCAAGGACCGTTCCTTCGTGGTCGGCGATCTGGTACTTCGATGGAAAACAAGCCAGGAGGGAATGCACAAGCTATCCACTCCCTGGGAAGGACCCTTCGTGGTGACCGAGGTCACACGACCTACGTCCTACAAATTGGCATACCCAGACGGAACACGAGTGCCTAACTCTTGGCACATAGACAAACTGCGACGTTTCTATCCATAAAGTTTTAATAACTTTCCCTTGTAAGTGTCTCATAATTGTTGATAATGAAATTCTCTATTTTTTTTGCCTATATCTTGTCACAGCACTCGGCAAAACTCCTGCAATGGATGCTCTTAACGACTACCAAGACGAATACGGTGACACGTCACTCAGATAATCTTACAGCGCTCAAAACAACAGTCATGACAAAAAAGCAAACTTTATTACAAACTTTACATACAAAGTTTACAATAAATACCCTGACGGGCAGATACTAGTCTATTTCTACAGACTACTCTATTGGCCTAGCTGCTCGGGCTGATCACCCGCCTGGCCCTACTGCCCGGACGAAGGGGTCGGGGCCACCGGCGCCTAGCTGGTCGAGACCGCAGGCGTCGACCGCCCATCTCCCGCAACGGACGCGCCCGACAACTCCCTGGCCGACCTATCTGAACTCGGCTGGTCGGGGGGAGTGGCCGTTCCGCACAGATTGATGTCGCCGATCACTGTCGACGACAAGTCCAGCAGACTACCCCGAAGCTCGTCCGCTTCCTGTGGACCGACTTCCTTCGGGTACCCCTTCTCCAGCCTGCTCAAGTCGACCAGGGGGTAGTGGGCGCGCACCACGCTGAGGACGTGCGCGCCGGCAAACTCCCCGGCGTCCTTCACGAACTGCTGGAGCCAGTCCCACGCCCGTTGCGCCTTCTCGACCGGGGTCAACTGCGGCGCGCGGGGCTGGCTTTCCGGGAGCTCGGGACTGATCAGGTCTAGGACCGGGGACACTCCTTTCCAGATCCTGCAACAGTTGACCTTCCAGGAGTCCCGGTCCTTGATCAGATCATCCAGGTGCTTCTTGGCGTTCACCTTGAGCACTGCAAATGAAACAAAGCGTTATTTTCGGCATATCAAACAAACAAAAGGGCGACAAGCAGCAGCTAGCAAGGCGGCACCCATTACCAGATAATTCCCGGTCCTTTCGACCCAATTCCTCTCCTGCTCGCCGTCCGGACTCCAGCGCACCGGCGAGCTGTTGGCTGAGCTGCTCCTTCTCTTGTCGGAGGCGCGCCACCTCCTCCTCCAAGTCTGCATGAATCATAAACTGGTCAGTAAAGCAAACTACACAAGTACGCAAAGCTGCTCGGAGCGTGTGACTAACCTTCTCGCTGCCGGTACTGGTCGGCCAAGCGATGAGTGAGGTCGAGATGACGCTCCTCTTGGGCACTCATCTCGGCCACCTTCTCCCCGACTTCCGACCGCAGCCGGTCTACCTCTGCGGCAAGGGCCTTGTTCTCGGCCACGACGCCTTCTATCTGGTCAAAGCACCGTTTCCGGTACTTTGCCGTTTTCATTGCGCCCTACAAAGCGGGCATATAACGACCATGCAAGACAAGGCATACAATGTGCAACAGTACAAAAAGCCGCTTACCTTGACTTCGTCGACGAGGCGCTTGGCCGCGCGCTCGACCCTGGCGGCCTCCTCGGTCTCGGCGAGCTCCTCATGCCCGATAAAGTGATCTCCGCGTTGGCGCCACACATAAACGTGTTGGCGGCCATCGCGGGGACGACCCTCAATCTCTTCCACCTCGTCATCGGAGGCCGCCCGGGTTTCCTCCTCCTGCGCTGCGCCACCCCCGGAGGTGGTCCCAGGTATTACTGGCCCTCGGACCAGACCTGGGGAGCCTGCAGCTGAAGAGGTTCCCGCTCGGGGTGGCGTGGGGACTTCACTCCCCCCGGCAGGAGGAGCGGTCGGGGATCTTCCCTCCTCTTCTGTGGAGCCAGCTGGGGGAGCCTCTTCAGCCCTGGTCGGGCTGCCTGTCGTAGTCGGTGCCGCGGTCGGGAGCCCCTCGGTGCTCCCAGGAGCGACTGCAGCTGTAGGCTGCTCTGTGGTCTGGGGGGCTGTATCTTCAGCAGCGCGGACAGGCTCGCACGTCCCCTGGCTGGCAGCCTGGCCGGGGTCGACATCCGACGCCGCACTACAGGAACAAAAGTGTAATTTCAAAAAAAAAAACAAAGAGGAGTCCAAAATACGTAAGTCGAACACTTACAGGTCTGATCGGCGGTGGGTCGCGGTGAACCTCCTCCTCGCCCGGCCGGTTGGCACCTGCGCCCCCATCCCGACAACTTGCTGTGCAGGGGGGTCGCTGGCCACTCGATCAGTAGCGGCCGGCGTATTATCTGGGCAGCTCTGAGGCCGTCGGACCAACGACGGCGCAGCCTCCTCGACGTCGTCGTCGTCAACGATCCGCACGAGCCGACGACGCTTCGGTGCTTGGCTGCTCTCCGCCGGTAGATCTGCCGGCAGCTCCGGTGTCTGCAAGGGATCTGCCGGCAATGGCCTCTTCCCCGCTACCCTCTCCTCGGAGGTCGGGACGGGGCGGGCTTGGTCCTCCTCACTGCTGGTGTAATGAGTACACCGAGCAGCGTCCTCCTCTGGCGGGTCTTCTCCCGCAGGATTTTCCATCCCCGGTGCCAGTGATACATACACTGTGCACCGGTCGACATCGCCGATCTGCAAAAAGCAACAGAGATGAGTCAGCTGCAGACGATATACGAATGCTAAAACAAAATAATCTGCTACATACCTTTGGTGCTGGTCATCCTAACTTGAAGGCTTGCACCCGATCACTGCCACGGATGAAGCCTCCGTCCGCGAAGTTAAACAGCTCGTTCAACAGCTGTTGTACCTCCGCTTTCTCCAAGATCTCCGGCCGCATCCTGGTCGGGTCCACGCTTCCGGCATACTCGTACGCCGAGTGCACCCTCTTCTGGCAGGGCATCACCCGACGACAAATGAAGTTGCCGACCACGCCAAGCCCGTCCAGGCGCGACCAGTCGATCAGCTTCATGAGATCCGCCACTGGACCGTCGAACTCCGGGCGGTCGGTCCAGCTCATCCTCTTCTCAGGAATGTATCCCACGTCGCAGAACGTGGAGCTGCCCGGTTCCTCCCTGATGTAGAACCACTTCCTGTACCATTCGGTCAAGGAAGTGTTCCATGGACAGTGCAGGTAGCGATTCTTCATCCCATCACGAAGGTTGAGGTATACTCCACCTGCAACCTTGGAGCCTCCAACTGCTCCCTTCTTCCTCAAGCAGAAAAGATACCGAAAAAGATCGAAGTGCGGCTCTATGCCAACATAGGCCTCGCACAGGTGGATAAAAGTGGAAATGAGGAGAATTGAGTTCGGGTGCAGATTGCAAATCCCGATCTCATAATACAAAAGAAGACCTTGAAGAAAAGGATGAACAGGAACACCAAAGCCACTCTTAATGAAATCTTCAAATACGACGATCTCACCGGCGTGGGGGTCGGGGTAGCTCTCCCCCTCCGGTGCCCTCCAGCCGCCGAGCTCCGGGCTGTGCAGAAGCCCCATATCGACGAGGTCACCAAGAGATTTCGTGGTGCTGCGGGACTTTTTCCACTCCTTGGCCATCAGTTCGGCCCTCTTCTTGGAGTCGCTCTTCGCCATTGGAGGTGCGAAAGTGGGCTTGAGTTAGGAAGATGCAGGTGGTTGAAGGAGGCGAGAGCGGAAGGCTTGAAGGCAATGGCAGGGTAAGCAGTACAGGCGGAACTGTCAGGCTCTTATAACCCGTAACTCCACCTCTCCCACTTCCCGTATTCTCGGGAAGTGGGCGGGCCATGCGGCGGATGCGGCGTTTCGGTTTACAATGATTATAGACAATTAATGCGGCGGAGTTTTCGTACCAATTGATGGTTTCCTTTTCTCAAACCATGCAAAGGGCGGCTGCACAGTTGCTAGGCGCAATTTTTCATGCATCCATCTGACACCCCGTCAGGAGGTCTCGTCACGTCAACTTTAACTGGAAAGATCTTTTCAAAAACAAGAAGACACATATGCCAGAGAGTCAACAATCCAAGGACTGCACCGACCACCGAGCACTCGACGCTCGGGGACTGGTCGCCCAGTCTATCAGCTCGGAACTTCAAGGACTGCACCGACCACCGAGCACTCGACGCTCGGGGACTGGTCGCCCAGTCTATCAGCTCGGAACTTCAAGGACTGCACCGACCACCGAGTACTCGACGCTCGGGGACTGGTTGTCCAGTCTATCAGCTAGAAGCTTCAAGGACTGCACTGACCACCGAGTACTCGACGCTCGGGGACTGGTCGTCCAGTCTATCAGCTCGAAGCTTTAAAGCCTGCACCGACCACCGAGCACTCGATGCTCGGGGACTGGTCGTACAGTACAGCAACACAGAATTCTAAGGAGCGCACTTGGTGCTTGGGGACTGGTCGATTGGTCTATTCAATTGTAGACGGACTGGTAAATTCAATTTTTTAGACCTTGCTACAAGGCTCATACTTCGCCTTCCAGCAAGATCGGGGACTACATCGGTACGATGCATCTGGCGATGCATCTCAGTTTCAGAATTTCTTTGAGGACTTTTATTTTGACCCTGGCACCACGTGCCTACGTCACCTACTACCAGGCTCGGGGACTAAGTGGGCACACTTCACCTTGCGGTGAATATGCTTGCTTTTTTGATGTTTATACCTTTCAAAAAAGTAAAGTGGGCACACTTCACCAGGAAAGAAATCTTTTTCAATTTAGAGCACCATGCATTCTTCAAACAACCTGCTTCTTCGATGTCAATGTTGATCAACTGTTTTTTGAGTTGGTCAAAATACTGTTGCAACTGTTTGGGCGACTTTCCCACTTATTGAAGACGTCAAGTCTCACTGATCGAAGAAACTCAAGACGGCGTGTTACATCACAATACATGGTGCTCGGGGACTAGCTGTGGGGGTATAAACCCCTATACCCTTATGGCTAGACTTCCGCCAGGAGGCTTGGCCCATTACGAGACGAGTTCAAGGCTTGATCCGACAGCCTGGAGTTTCGCGCAAGGAAGCAAGATGTGGAGATCAAGCAGGATTCTAGTCGGTTAGAATAGGAATTGATATCGATCTATCTATGACAATTGTAACCGACTGGGATTAGTTTCTAGATCTGTAACCCTGCCCTTCAGACTATATAAGGAGAGGCAGGGGACCCCCCTAGGATATACGATTCTCTCAACACAAATCAATACAACCAGACGCAGGACGTAGGTATTACGCCAATTCGGCGGCCGAACCTGGATAAAAAGCTTGTCCGTGTCTTGTGTCACCATCGAGTTCGTAGTTTGCGCACCGTCTACCGATAAACTACTACCGTGGGTATACCCCAAGGTAGACTGCCGACCAGCTTTCGTCGACAGCTTGTCCTTGGGAAACCATCAGTTTATGTTGGCGAAGTGGTTTCCCCTCCGACGCCAACCTATATCTAGATCAACTCAACGAGATCTGCAATATTTATTATAGACATATGCATCGACAACCGCCCTTTTAAAGTTTTTATAAATAGAAAGGAAGAGGGGGTTGGAGATCTCAAATGTGGTGATGTTGGAGAGACCAATAGATTGGGAAGATGTTGCATATGAGCATGGAGTAAACAAAGTGGCTATGAAATAAATTCTATGCTCATTAATGTTATCTTCGTCTCCAATCTGAATGTTCAGAGTTCCTCTTGGATTGGTCTCACTTATGTCCTCTTCTATAGTTTGATGAATCCCATCTTCAAAGAGAGTCAAGAACTCACTATTTGAAATTGAACCAAAGTCAGAATTCATTAAGGCTTCTTCCTTATCCATCCATTCTACACATTCTAGCCATTTAGAACTTGTGATCAGGAAAGGGGAGGTGTTAGAATTTTCAATATGGCTTAGCTCTCCTTTACTTGATGTGTCATCCTCGACTTCTTCATAACAGGAACCAGGACATTCTCTAAGAGAACCATTATTGTGAGGATTTGAATTATCCCTACTTGAAGGTCTCTTATGAAACCAGAAGTCTAAACCATCAGCATCTGAAAGATTTAAGGTCGGAATTCCTTCCTCCCTTGGAGAATTTTGGGGTATTGATGGTTTAGGATTGATAGCTAAAGTTTGGAATTGAAGTGGTTGTGATCTGGCTATCGAAACTTCTTCTTCTTGTCTAGGAACTGGTTCTGTCTCTTTCTCAGGGATATAAAAGCTAGGAGACTTTCCATTTAATAAATCAATCAAATTCCAAGCTTCACTAGCAGGTAGGTGATAGAAGGATCCTCTAGAGGCTGTATTCAAGGTTTGCTTATTTTCCCCACTAAGGCCCTCAAAAAAGTGAATTAGAAGAACTTCTTCTGGAATAGAAAGCTTTGGGCCAGTGAGAGTAAGGTTAATAAAGCGGTCCCATGATTTCCTAAGAGATTCTTCTTCCAGTTGTCTAAAAGAAATAATCTCACGCCGAAGTTCCGCCACTTTAGAGATTGGAAAATATTTTAAAAGAAAACTATTATGTAACTCCTTCCAATCTCCATGAACACTCCCTACTTTGAGTTTGTACCAATGTCTAGTTTTTCCCGTTAAAGAGAACGGAAAGAGCTTCCATTTAAGGGTCTCATCGGACATTCCTTCTATGCGAAGGAGGTCACAGACTCGATAAAACTCTCTTAGGTGTGTGTATGGGTTTTCCTCACCTTCTCGTGAGAAAGGTTGTTTTTGAACAAATTCTATGTATTCGTGGTCTATCTCAAAACTAGATGCTATGATAGGCTTTGAAGATTTTGGTGGTTCGAGATGTGTGCCCGTAGGTCTATGAAATTCATAGATAGACATGTTTGAATTCATGATAGACCAGAGATCAAGGATTAGATAAGAAGAAAGATTAGCAGAGATGAGGCAAAGGATAAAAGGAAAATATATTTATTTTTATTTATTTTAGAAAATGATTAAGCTAGTTCGTAGTCAACTCAGCAACCGTTTCCCCGGCAATGGCGCCAAAAATTCTTGTTGACACTAGCTAACACCACTTGAATACTAGGTTGTCATCCCCAGCATGGAACTAGAGTGTACTATGGTATTTATACGCACACAGATAATCCGCAAGCGCACGGATACCGTTGAAGCTTTTACCCGGTTAAAGGTTTTATCGTATCCAAAGGGAAACGGGAGAACCAACTACGCTCTAACTTAACCAAGATAAGTAAATAGGTGTAAATAGGAAAGGTAGTAGAATCGAATAAGAACAATATTAAAGGTAAGATAACAGTGAGTGATAATATGAGAATAGAGAGTAGAGCAATCTAGTATATGGGCGATGGTAGCAGAATAGAGAGGATAACTATGGTTTCTCTACTTCAAACGGGTATGTCTATGTCTGGGACGAACCACGTGATAAGATTACACCACAAAGGATGCTTATCCATAGGCCGATAAACCCTACCCGTCCTGCTAACGAGAGGTGGACTACAGAGGACCAATGTAACTGTCACCTACGCGGCCTACCACACGATCCAGCTAGACAGGGGATATCCACAAGTAATCTATGTCTAAGCACCACGATTACACCTATACTACAACTCTAACCTATAGCGTCCTATAGATTAAAGTACTCAAAAGAGTTGTGAACCATAACATACATAATTAGTAATTGCATAATGAATTAGAAGTAGATTACCAGAGTCATCCCATGAGCAAGCTTGATTAGAGCTTGATCATGACGAAGTACAACCAGAGGAAGAACCGACAGGCCGGCCTCTCCTCTAATCCTCCTTCACTCTCCATCTTGCTACTATCTAGATCTACTCTAGTTTAGAGAAGAGAGGAGAGCTCTCATCTCTAAACCCTAGCTTTTTCTCTGTCTATGAATAATGAATAATGATCAAGGGGTGCCTCCTACAGGGGCCAGGGGGTCTGGTTATATAGTCCCCTCAAGTGAACCTGGGCCGTCGGATCAAACCGACATTGATCGTGTGGTTTTCCTTGAAGTATTAGGTCGGTGGAGCATAATCCGCGAAGTTGAAGCTGATTGGTTACTGTAGCTGGGCGGGCACCCAAGGGACTTGGGCGGGCGCCCTGCCCCTGGGCCCGATCGGCCTCCCGTTCGTTCCCGTGGCTTCTGGAGTCTTCTAGATGGTAGAAAATTGTGCGGAACGTTAATATCTCTATGTAAACCTGACGTGTGGGCCTTTCTTTCATATTTCCTGATAACCCCCTGCAGAAATAGACAAACACCAAAACTCGTGGAATTCTGTCAGATAAAACCCTAAGTCTAGATGTTGATTTCATTTGGATCCTTTTCTTTGTTTATTTGATAATTAAATTTGATACTTAAGGACCGTCAACACAGATATTGTTAATTTTATGGTTTCAGGGTATGTACCACCAGGAGCAAACAAGAAGAAGCTTATTCAAGAAAGTCGTGCACATATATGGGATGAGCCATACCTCTTCCGAGTATGCTCTGATGGCTTACTCAGGAGATGTGTGACCACTGAGGAAGGATGGAAGATCATCGACAGATGCCATTCATCACCATATGGAGGTCACTATGGAGCATTCCGTACACATTCAAAGATCTAGCAGTGTGGATTCTACTGGCCTACAATGTATGAAGACACGAAGCAATATATCAGAAGATGTGGGCCATGTCAAAGGCATGGGAACATAAATACAAGGGACGCAATGCCACTCACCAACAACCTTCAGATTGAGCTCTTTGATGTCTGGGGAATAGACTACATGGGTCCATTTCCTCCATCAATGAAGTGTGAGTACATCTTGGTGGCGGTTGACTATGTCTCCAAGTGGGTAGAGGCATTACCTTGCAAGCATGCCGACAACATCAGTTCAAAGAGGATGTTTGAAGAAATTATATTTCCAAGATTTGGAGTCCCCAGAGTAGTGATAAGTGAAGGAGGAGCACACTTCATCGACAAACGCTTCAAGCAATACCTATCAAAATATGGAATCCGTCACAACGTCGCTACCCCCTATCATCCTCAGACAAGTGGCCAAGCAGAGACTTCCAACAAGCAAATCAAGAATATTCTTCAGAAGACAGTAAATGAAATGGGAACAGCGTGGAAAGACAAGTTACCCGATGCACTCTGGGCATACCGGACAGCATACAAGACCCCAATTGGAATGTCTCCATACCAATTGGTGTACGGGAAGACTTGCCACCTACCTGTTGAACTAGAGTTCAAAGCACACTGGGCCATAAAGAGATGGAATATGGACCTAGACGTTGCTGGAGATCATAGAAGAATGCAACTATCAGAATTGGAAGAATGGTGAGAGAAAGCATATCACAATTCAAAGATCTACAAAGAAAGAGTGAAAATGTGGTATGACAAGAGAATCAAGAAGAAGGAGTTCAGACCCAGAGATAAGGTATTACTTTTTAATTCCAGGGTGAAGCTCTTCGGGCATGGGAAACTCCGAAGCAAATGGGAAGGACCATTCAAGGTAATTAATTCATCATCCCATGGAGCTATCACACTTCAAAATGACGAAGGTACGTTATTCAAGGTAAATGGTCAACGTCTTAAATTATTTTGAGCCCAATAAAGAATTAGAAGAAATAGACGTAGTCCATTTTTACCTTCCCATGGAGAATTAGAGCCCGACTTTTTTAGTCTGATGTTTTTGGGTCATATATATATTTTCCTAAATAGTTTTGCATCTAGAAACGCGCTCGAGAAAGTGGGTCCACAGAGGGGCCAGAGAGAGGGCGGGTGCCCAGATCAGGTGGGCGGGCGCCCAGCTCTTGTTCCCCCTCGGTCCCGATTTTCTCTGTTATGGAAAATGCACTTATGGTAATCCGAATAATCCCTCAGATGGAAAGTTTCACACGCACATCGACGGGAGCAACCCGAACAACCCCTAGAGGCACTTTTTGACCCCTATATAAACAGACCCCTGACATCAGTATTCAAACACCAAACCACCAAGCCTTCTCTTCTTCTTCAATTAGAGCTTGATTAGTTCCTTGCTACTCCAATGGCCGAGAAGTTCCACGATGATTGGGAAGTCGTCCCCTTCAACCTCAACATGGAGCCTGTGGAAGACCCCGATGCCCGTGCTCTCGTCCCGGCCAACACGGAGTGACAGCTAGAAGCCATGCCACTACGCCAACGCAGCTCCACCCAATCCTATCATGCTCAACCAGTTCTCACCGCACCGCCACAACCCCTACTCCTCAAGGGATCATCATCCAAGACGAAGACCACCATCAAGGTGCCAACCGGCACAAGGATCCTTCCACCTAGACACAATGAGAGGGTCGTTGGAGTCAAGACCAACCGGAGCGGCGAGATCAGCAGTATTCGCTACACTACGGAGGAGGAAAGGCCTTACTTCGAAGGGATTAGAGCAGCCAAGGTCCGTTTCATCCCTCCAAAGGCAGCCCCAAAGCACGCTCTCAATACTTTTGAGACACCTCCTAAGCGTCGCAAGACTATAGTAGATATTGATGAGGACGTTCGCAGGCTAGACAGAGTTATCATAGACCTCCAGTCCTCGATTAATTCCCTCACTAGGCAGCTCTCTAACCACAACACTATTATACTAGGCCTTAGGCATGATCTTGCCAGTGCCAACAAGAAGATTAAGGAATTAGAGCGCCGCTAAGTTATCTAGATTAGACCTTGAGGCAAATGCATCTTAGTTATCTATCTTTAAATTCGGTTTAGGTTTACTATTATCAATCAGTTTGCTATCAGTTTACTACTAGTCTTTTGTAATAAATGCCTCAAGATTAATAAAGAGTATTATTATTATGGCTTGTGTGTCTCTACTTTATTTTTGTGCAAGAAAGCAGAAAACAAGTATGGGGGAGATCCCTCGACACGCCAAACACACTTCGACTACACCACTCCACGATTCAGGTACACACTCTGCACACTTTACTTTACACATACACATATCTTGGATTATGCAGAATACTGTTTCCGACATGATAAATTAAAAAGATTAAAATATTTCTAATCATGATTAATCTCATTCTGTGATATTTCCTGAAACTTGTAACTATTATAAAATCATTTTAAAAAAAATAAAACCTATGTTACTTAAGACAGTTGGAATGTGAGATGGTAGAGTATGAGTTTCTTATTCTTGATATCATTGTTGCTTGGAGAATTTATTTCAAAATTAATTCTAGCTACCATCCTTAGTGTTTTATATGCCTGATAAAACTGAAAATATTAATTATGATTATAAAAGCTATCTACTCTGTATTGAGTTTGTTCAAAATGAGTTAGACCCTTGTTGAGAGATTTATCATGCTCCTAAGATCAAGACATTTATTCAGAAAGATTCACTCTTCCGAAGTATTATTGCATTAGAGGCATGGGCTATTCAAAAATAAAGATATTTCGAGGAAATAAGAAGGAGCAAGTGCTCGACAACCTCGCAGAAAAAAAAATACACAAGTGTCCGGCAGTAGAATTAGGGGTACCTCGGTATCCACATAAAAAAAGAAGAGAGAGAAAAATAAAATGATAGCCCATGGTCCCTCTAATAAGCAATATGCCAGCAAGAGTTGACAAAGATTTTAATTTCCAAAGTCTTTGATCTAAGAGTATGACATTCTCCTCCTCGGATCCCGTTTTGATCAGGCAATAAATACAAAGTAAGTGTGCTTGAGAATTTTTGCAAATTAAAACAACCTCAGTGAGATATATAAAAAATAATGAGTGATCTGAGAGAACCTATGAGGATAAAAAGGTATGCTAACTATCTTTCAAAAATATACAACAACTCCAAGTGACAGGATTGAGAAGAAAGGATCTTTACTCTTAACTATATACTTCCCTGACTATAGTACACAGTGGAATTTTAACACCCTGTAGTTATGAAAAGAATGTTTTAAAATGTTTTACCCCAAATATTTTTCTTAACCATCCTTTTCTCGAGGACAAGTAAAAGCCTAAGTATGGGGGAATTTGTTGACGGTTCTTAAGTATCAATTTTAATTATCAAATAAACAAGAGAAAGGACCAATATGCAACCAACACCTAGAATTAGGGTTTGATCTGACAGAATTCCACGAGTTTTGTTGTTTATCTGTTTCTGCAGGGGGTTATCAGGAAATAAGGAAGAAAGGACCACATGTCAGGATTACATAGAGATATCAACGCACCGCGCAATTTTCTACCATCTAGAAGACTCTAGAAGCCACGGGAAGAAAGCAGAGGCCGAAAGGGGCCAGGCCCAGGGCGCCCGCCTTGAGGACCTGGGCGCCCGCCCCCCTCTGGATGCCAATCAGGACTCTCTTCGCACACGATGTTCCACCGACCTAAAGGATCAAGGATAACGTAGTACCACATCGCCTACCGACCCAAAAATGCATAGAGGAGGAGGACTATATAAGGAGACCCCCCTGGCCCCTGGAGGAGACAAGAAGTTATCATAGAGTTGAGGGGTGCCCTCGAAGGAAAACCTCTTCTCTAAATAAAATTTCTTTTTAGGCTTAGCAACCAATGTAAGTAGAAATAGATCTTCTAGTTTCTACTAGATTGAGAGAGATAGAGTGGAGGTGTAGATTAGAGGAAGCCCAGCCTGTCGGTGTCTACTCCGAGCTTGTACATGCGGGATCAAGTTCTCCTAATCCGAGGCTTGCTCCTAGGATTCTTCAGTATTTCGACTTCTAAATTCTAGTAAGTTCTTGTTTTATTGTTCTTTTGGTTTATGAGTTTACTTTAATCTCTTCGCGTAGAGTTTAGAGTAATCATTGCTGGCGTAAACATGGTGTTTAGGCTGGGGTACTCATAGATATTCCCTGACTAGCTAGACCGTGGTAGTAGTAAGGAACGTGATAATTCCGAGTTACCTTTGGAGACCATATCTCGTTAGCAGGAAGGATAGGGTTTATAGGTGCGGGTTGAACATCCTTTGTGGTGTCTAGATTACGTTAGCCTCCCCAATAGAACAGTAGATCATCCTTACCAAGGTTAGAAGGAGACTACGGTTGTAGTCTTCTCTATTTATCACTCACATCGAGAAACATTCTTTGTTGCCTAAAGGGTTAGTAGTAATAGACCGGGTTAGTCAGACGCACTTTTTCTCCTAGTGGTAGAAAAATAAATATGATACTCTGGATAACCTCCCGGGTGAAGTGCTCACCTATATCCGTGCGCTTGCGGATCAATTCCTTATTGCGTTCCCAAATATCAACACAAAGATGCCCAATTGAGCGGAAAAAATGGACAAGTGTCCGACAGTAGAATTAGGGGTGTCTACTACCCACCTAAAAAAAAGAGAGATAGCCCATGTTCTCCCAAAGCAAAGATCAAAGAAGGGGAGAGATAGCAATATGAGGAGCAATGAGAAGTAAGTTTTATTATCACTTATACATTTTTTACCATCACTATCATTTACTCCACCACACATGCACATCTTGATTTAATTATATGCTGAGTTCCTTTGGATCCATAGCTCGATTAGACAACATATGTATGAGTTGTTTTTCACTCCTATGAGCTCCACTTAAATATTCCATTAGCTATAGGTAAGTGACATTTTGGTAAGGATCCACAAATACCACATATAGAGAGACTTGAGAGAATCATTGCTGGGAACTCTGAGTTTTATTTTGAAAACTTATGAAAAACTCCGGAACAAAGGTAAAGTATAGATATGAGGAATAGTGCTTAACTTAATTATTTTGCCTTTCGATTACTTAAGACTTAAGTGCATGTACTAAGCTCCATGACACTTCACTCTAATCTGGAAGAATTTTTATGTGAAAGCATGTGTGCCTGTCAGGAAAGAAAACATCAAAACAACTCCTGATCCGTCTGAGTTTAGCTGTTTGCTCAGGGACGAGCAAAGGGTAAGCTTGGGGGAGTTTGTTGATGGTCCTTAAGTACTAATTTAACCATCAATTAAACATGGAAAAGGATCAATATGCACCAAACATCTAGAATTAGGGTTTTATCTGACAGAATTCCACGAGCTTTGGTGTTTATCTATTTCTGCAGGGGGTTATCAGAAAATATGGAGAGAAGGCCCACATGTCATGTTTACAACGAGATAATTACGTGCCGCGCAATTTTCCTCAATCTAGAAGAGTCCAGAAGCCACGGGAACGAACGGAAGACCGAACGGGCTCGGGGGCAGTGCGCCTGCCCTGGTCTCGGGGCCAATCCAAACCAAACTCTTGGATCGTTCTCCACCGACCTAAAGGATCAAGGAAAACCGTGTGATCAATGTCGGTTTGATCTGACGGCCCAAATTCACTTGAAAGGACTATATAACCAAGGCCTCTCCACCCCTGGGGAAGAGAAGAGAAGAAATCATTATCAGGGGAAGCCATAAAAGTTAGGGTTTAGAACTTCTCTCCCACAGAGAATCAGAATTAGCTACTCCCTAATCCTTCAAGCTTAGAGGATTGATTAGATAGCAATTAGAGAAGTAGAGCACTACGCTCTGGATTCGGATCTTCGGTAATAAAGATTGGTATTATTCATATCTTTCTCTAATACTTTGTTCTAATTGCATTATGTCTCTATTTATTATGCTCTTAGTTTGCTCTAGTTCTATATTTGATATAGTTATGATTGATAATGAGTTTATGTATAAGTTTGCAAAGCGCTTAGCTCTTGACTCGAGGGAGTTAAGTGGTAGATCACATGTGGGTGTTGACGGTCCTTAAGTATCAAATTTAATTATCAAATAAACAAAGAAAATGATCCAAATGAAATCAACATCCAGACTTTGGTGTTTGTCTATTTCTGGAGGGGGTTATCAGGAAATACGGAAGAAAGCCCCACACGTCGGGATTACATAGAGATATCAATGTGCCATGCAATTATCATACATCTAGAAGACTCCAGAAGCCACAGGAAGGAAGCGGAGGCCGAACGGGGCCAGGCACTGGGCGCCCGCCTAGTTGACCTAGGCGCCCGCCCACCTCTGGAGTCCAATCAGGACTCTCTTTAGGGATTAATCTCCACCGACCTAAAGGATCAAGGATAACCGTTCAATCAATGTCGGTTTGATCCAACGGCTCATATTCACTTGAAGGGACTATAAAACCAGACCCCCTGGCCCCTGGAGGAGGGAGCCACTCAACCCTAATTCATTGTTCCTCAAGGGAGAAGAAGCCTCTGATCTAGATTAGAGCCACCACATCAACTAGATATCTAGATTAGCATAGCTACATAGGATTAGAACTAGAAGGAGTCAATCTTTGATTGGTTTCGGGATCTGTCAAGAGGATTCTTGGTAATTCTCTAATTGTTCTTCTAATTATCGTTGTTCTTCAATATTATGAATATGACTTTGTTCTACTTCAATATATTGCTTATGACTTTGCTCTACTTGTTTATATTCAAGATTATATTGTTCTTAGTTTATCATAGTTGTATACTTGGCTTAGTTAGATTGGATTTATATACATGTTTTGGATCGTATAGCGTTTATCCATCGGATCCATGGGTAAATGATAGATATTGTGTAGGCATGGTGCTTATACCGTATTTATCTGCGATTGTACCCAATATGCCAGATCGTGGGGTAGTTCGTGATAGTGACAGCTTCATTGATTCTTATATAGTCCCCCTCTCGTGTATTGGGCTGGCAGAGCAATATTATTACAGGGGAGTGATTGCTATGTTTCTCATTTACCTTGCTAATATCACTATGCACAAACTATGATAATGCTAGACTATATAGTTGAGAATAACTTAGGAAATATTCTTGTAGTTCGTTCTAATACCATGCTAATGACTTTCTAGAGTATCTAATTGAGGTGCTTATCATATTTATTATGTGGCTAAGTTATGCTGATCAGACTAATTATCTTGTCACTATTCATTACTTTATATATCCTTTATGTGACACTTACCCCTGTATGAAAGAGTTAGATAAATGTTCTCAATTATACATGCAATGATAGATACTCAATCTCATATTCCATTCTATAATCAATATTGATGGTTGCTAATCCCTTCCCAGTGGTAAAAATATAAATAACGATACCTGGAATACTTCCCGGTTAAAATGCTACATCGGTATTAATCTATGCGCTTGCAGATCCCATTCATTATTTATTTAGAAGAGCAGTTGCATATTTCAATACCGCGTCTCTCATGTCATGCTGGGGATGACAACTTGGCTTAAGTGGTATGAGGGATAGGTTTGGCATTTTTGGCACCGTTATCAGATTTAGAAAACTAAGTCTACTTTTGGTAATGATGTTAAGAATACCCAACAAGCATTTTTGGCACCGTTGCCGGGTAAGGTTGATTACTAATCAGGAATGAATATAGGACTTTGAGTTATCATTCGCATAACTAATATGATTGAGCTTATCTATTCTCTCATACAGTTTTACCCCGATATTTTTTCTATTTATCTTATGCAGGGGAATGTATGAATAGAAGACATCTTCCAGGAAATTTTGTTGACAATCCCGAAGCATTATTCAGAAAAACAAGAGCCAAGCTTGAGAAGAGATCATCAACACTTCTGCAAGAAGCTTCATCCAATAAAGAAGATCACTGGGACTTGTCTTCAGAGTTCGAAGCCAAGGCGAACAAATCGATCCGCGAGTTCTTAGCTCCCACTACGGACAACATCCGCACTGGACCTGCTGCAGAGATCGATGGCAACTTTGAGCTCAAGCCTGGACTTATCATCATGGTGCAATCAAACCAGTTCTGTGGGAAGGCACACGAAGATGCTAGTGCTCATCTCCAACACTTCCTGGAGATTTGCAGTACATTTACCATATCAGGAGTCCCCAGAGATGCTATACTACTTCGCCTCTTCCCATTCTCACTGTTAGGGAGAGCGAAGCAGTGGTTCTACGCTACAAAGGAGAAGAATACTACGTGGGCACTCTACTCAATAAACTTCCTGGCTAAGTTCTTTCCCATGGGCAAGACCAATTCTCTCCGTGGGAAGATTACAAGTTTTCAGCAACAACATGATGAATCCGTTCCAGAAGCATGGGAGCACTTCCAAGACTATATCCTAGAATATCCCCATCATGGAATGGAGAGTTGGCTATTGATGCAGACGTTTTATCATGGGCTCGGCAACAGTGCCCGAGAGACCATGGATGCTGCAGCCGGAGGAGCATTCTTATCACTCACCATACCACAAGCCACAGCTGTTGTGGAGAAGATGGCATCCAACCAAAGCTGGAATGAAGAGAGGACCCAGACACGCAAGAGAGGTGGAGGTATGCATCAGCTCAAGGAGGTAGACATGCTGTCTACAAAGCTATACCTGCTCATGAAGAAGCTCGACGATAGAGCTGGAGATAAGAAAGAAGTTATGCACATCTACGACTCTCACATGACATGTGAGGAGTGTGGAGATACTGGACACTCAGGCAATCACTGCCCTGAGATGCTTGAGAATGTAAACTACATCAACAACAACAACAACTACTACTACAACCGTCCTCAACAAAATCAAGGTTGGAATCAACAGAGGCCTAACTACTCAGGTAATTATCAAGGTAATAATTCTTACAACAATAATAATAATTTTCCACCTCTGAGAGAGTTAGTGTCTAATCAAGGAAAGCTAATGGATAACCTATCTAAGAAATTGGCATCTAACGATAAAATGCTAGAAAATATAAATAATAGAATGGATAATTTCTCTACTGTCATCAAGAATCAAATTAGCTTTAATAAAATGATTGAATCTTAGTTTAATCAAATAGCTGGTGCTGTTCCTACTACTAACCCCGGTATACCATCACAACCGGAAGGGTTAGAATCTGCAAATCTTGTAGACATGTTTGATGCAGGTAATTGGAGTAACCCCGTCACTGAATTCACTACTGACCTTCTGCCGGTCAAGAGGGGCGATCCAGGACGCCCCGTCATCCCGATCTCCATCGGCATGGTGGACGTCCCAGAAGCACTCTGTGACTTTGGCTCTAGCGTCAACATTATACCCAGGGTACTCTGAAAAATTCTTTACATATCCTTTATTAGAGACAACAATGTGTTTGCAGTTTGCAAATCAGGCGATAAGTTTTCCAAAAGAAATATTGAAGAACCTTTGTGTCCAAGTTGGTACCTTATACGCCCTAGCAGACTTCGTGGTGATAGAGACCGGTAATGATGAGAGAGCACCCATCATCTTAGGGAGGCCATTCTTAAAAACCTCGGGAGCTGTCATCTACGCAAGTGCTGCCAAGATCAGTTTCTACATCAAAGGGAGGAAGGAGACATTTTCCTTCAAGAACAAGAGTACACAAATCCCAGATCAATCCAGATGTGAATCGAGGAAGAGGACCAACAGGAGGAACAGGAACAAGCAAGTGTGAACCGAGTCAGTTAAGATGGTCACTGCAGTTCATGGAGGTCAAGATCATCAACTTAAGTCACCATTTTTGACCAAGAAGGACGACCCAGGAATGCCAAGCATCTATTGCTCCATAAATGGATACAACTTCTACAAGACGACTTGTGACACCGGATCGGGCGTCAACATAATGGCCGCAATCACCTATCAGCTCTTGTTCGGAACCATGCCCCTAAAACCAACATACACTCAGCTCCAGATGGCAGATCAGACATTTCGAGAGGTTAAAGGAACAGTAACTGATGTCCCTGTCAAAATAGACGATCATTTTATCTACACAGACTTTCAGGTTATTGACATGGGAGAAGACGAGTACGATCCACCCATCATCCTTGGAAGACCGTTCCTCAGCACCGTTAAAGCAATTATCTACACTGGAACCGGAGAAGTCCATATGCACTTCCCCTCAGAGAAGGTATGCCGTTATTTTACTGACCCTAACTACATCTTTGAAGAATCTAAGAAGGTCAGAAAACGACGCAACCGCCACCAGAGGAGGCAAATCATCAAGGACGGATGGGCAGACTATGAAGGAGAAGTGGTAAGGTCAGAAGACATAAAGTTTAAACAGAATTATTGTTGACACTGTTTTTGGACACGTATCTCGGATCGGTAGAATGTGGATCGGCAAGACAGGTGATGGTTATTGGTCTGCAGAAGAGTTGTCGATGAGAAGATAGCTGAATATGGCTAAGTCCGTGGGCGGAGATGTGTTTATGCCGATGGCCAGTATTAACCGTTGCCAATGGGGAGTCTGCCGATGGCATGGAAGGAAGACTCGAAGATTGCCGATTGGTCCGTGGTGGTGTCCCAGTTTGTCACGGATGGATAGTTTTATGTTTTCCTTAGTTATTTAAATCGTTTTGTACACGGATTCTTTTTAAATTTGGAATTCGAGTTCTAGTCGTGTCTAGTTGTAGCTCTTTGAGCGGGGTATAAATGTAGACCCTAAGGCCTTGTAAGACATCTATCTATCAATCAATCAAACACAAGTTTTTACTCATATTTCAGCATCTACTTTTTCGACGACTTCGTCATATTTTCCTTTTCATTACGAGTTCTTAGGAGTTCGTCGACTTAAGCTCGGCGTATTCTCGAGTTCCGCGTGAATACCTCTTGGCCGTGTCATCCGGGCGCATCGTTGTTGTCGGGACCAAAGTATTCGAGTTATCACCTTTGCCGATAGTAAGGTCAAATCGGCTGGCACGCCTTAACGTTTGAGACCGGGTATTAGCCCTTTGTGTTTGCAGATCTAGCTTTTGCATAAACAATTATCCAGAGGAGACCGTAGCACCGAGTCAGGTGTGGAAAGAGAAGATAACTATACATGAAGAGGAGGCGCCGCCGGAAGTACCGACTACGCCACCCAACGAATCCCAGGACAATTGAGAAAACGGACAGTCCCGTTCGGAGGACTTAAAAACACCGAACGCCTTGCCAAGAGGTAAACTTGGTAGTTATCTTTTCCCTTTCAATTATTTTAAATAGTTTACTTAGTTAATCATGTTCGTACTATCCTAAAAAGAAAATAAAAATGTTAAAAATAGTAAGCCCCATGTGAGTATAGGAGTGGCATAAAACCCATAAGTACATTCACTGTGGTGGCATAAAAATAAAATAAAATATTTCTTTTCTGCTTTATAAAACGAAAATATATAAAATAGGGAGTAACATGTATTAAGGAGGCTCAACATGATAAAGGCTAGATATTTATGCTAACACTTAATCAGTTCCACAAGCTTTGTTGTCTATTTGAGCTCCACAGAATTTAAGAATCAAGAAGACTAGCAGACGGAGGACATTCTAATCCCTGTCAAGATACTGTCGACTTTCAAATACACCTCTGCCACCTGCTAGCTACATCAAGAGAAATTACGTCAAAATTCAGCTGGGGGGAGAGCACCCTCATTTATCCCGCTAAGTATTTCTATCTATCTTTATACTTATACTATATTAAAATATAAATATACATAACTATGAAAAACCAAATAAAGATTTTATGCTTATATATATATATATATATATATATATATATATATATATATATATATATATATATATATATATATATATATATATATATATATATATCTTTTGCGTAGTGTGTTTAATAAATAAATAAAGTGGCTATGCTAATCTGAATCTGAATAATAAAACTCTAGCATGGATATGATGAATAGTTGCTCTGCCCAATTTTAAAATTTGAAGTTCTCTCTCAAGTTTAGACATACCTGTTATGATTTAAAGCTTGCTCTAAACCTGAACTTGTGGGAAGAAAATTTGATATGAAGTCTAAGTTGTTAACGGATACGATACTGTTTATCTGTTTCTAGAGATGCTAGAATTCTGGAGAATTTTATCTTTGAAAATCTTTAAAATATTGCATGATGAGTTCCTGTATGATGAGTATGATGAGAGTCTAAATTCCTACCACAGCCATATATACATGCTTGCTAGACTTTGAGCCACACATTTACTATTTACTGCTTATGAGCATTGAGTGTGGTCAAGCTGTGAAGACCCTTAGGAGCTTGTCATGTGGTTAAATCAAGATTCACTTGCACGTTCACTCAAATATGCTACTTCTACTCCGGAAGTACCATCCACATATATCCACCCATTTCCATCTCCAGAACCACCCAAAAATATTCTACTCCTAATCCGGGAGAGAATAGCCAAAAATATTTCTGTTTTTCCCTTGTGAAATTAATGCTCAAGTTATCTTGTTACTACCACTTGCTATATTATCTCAAGAGATGAGTGCTCTAAAAAAAAGAGATACGAGGAAATAAAAAGGGGCAAGTGCCCGGAACCTCGAAAGAAAAGAAAAAGTGAGACGAGAGGTAAAAACGGACAAGTGTCTGACAATAGATTTAGAGGGTACAAGATACCCACCTGAGAGGAAAGAAAAAGAAAAGGAAGAGCATCTCATTCTCCTTAAAAAGTTTCAAAAAGCAAGGAAGGTATGTATCCCCTCAAAAGAGCAAAAGTAGAATTAGACTTTCACCATTGTTATCACCATCATCACCATACACCATTCATTCGCCACACATGCACATCTTGATTTGGCTTATTGATTTGTTTCTTTGAATCCATGGTTTGACTATACAATAAATATCTTGTAAGTATGTATACTTTATCTTCCACCTATGAGCTCCAGATATTAAAGCCTTATTAGAGTAGGGTGAGAGAGAAGGCAATGTCACTATGCTTTATACCATAAATACCAGATATTTTAAGAGAAGGCATATACCATCACTGCCTTGGTAAGGATCCAGAAATACCACAAAAGAGATATATGAGAGAATCATACAAGGAATCTCTGAGTTTTATTTGAAAATCTACAAAAAATCCAGAGCTATAGCTGATCAAGAATAAGAGACATGGCACTTGACTAGACTGTTCTATCTTTTAACCACTCAAGACAGAAGTGACGGTTACAAGTCCCATGGTGAAAGGTAAAGTAAGTAAGTTTTAAGTCTTGACAGTTTACTCTAACTCATAGATAAGATCTTATTTAAAAGCATGTGTACCGTCAATTTTTAACGGCATTACAACAACTTTTGATCCATCACTGAGTCTATCCTTGCTTAGGGACGAGCAAGAGGTAAGCTTGGGGGAGTTTGTTGACGGTCCTTAAGTATCAAATTTAATTATCAAATAAACAAAGAAAAGGATCCAAATGAAATCAACATCCAGACTTAGGGTTTTATCTGACAGAATTCCACGAGTTTTGGTGTTTGTCTATTTCTATAGGGGGTGATCAGGAAATACGGAAGAAAGGCCCACACATCGGGATTACATAGAGATATCAACGTGCCGCGCAATTATCTTACATCTAGAAGACTCCAGAAGCCACGGGAAGGAAGCGGAGGCCAAACGGGGCCAGGCACTGGGCGCCCGCCCAGTTGACCTAGGCGCCCGCCCACCTCTGGAGTCCAATCAGGACTCTCTTTCGGGACTAATCTCCACCGACCTAAAGGATCAAGGATAACCGTTCAATCAATGTCGGTTTGATCCAATGACCCATATTCACTTGAAGGGACTATAAAACTAGACCCCCTGGCCCCTGGAGGAGGGAGTCTCTCAACCCTAATTCATTGTTCCTCAAGGGAGAAGAAGCCTCTGATCAAGATTAGAGCCACCAAATCAATTAGATATCTACATTAGCATAGCTACATAGGATTAGAACTAGAAGGAGTCAATCTTCGATTGGTTTCGGGATCTGTCAAGAAGATTCTTGGTAATTCTCTAATTGTTCTTCTAATTATCTTTGTTCTTCAATATTATGAATATGACTTTGTTCTACTTCAATATATTGCTTATGACTTTGCTCTACTTGTTTATATTCTAGATTATATTGTTCTTAGTTTATCATAGTTTTATACTTAGCTTAGTTAGATTGGATTTATATACATGTTTAGGATCGTATAGCGTTTATCCATCGGATCCATGGGTAAATGATAGATATTGTGTAGGCGTGGTGCTTATACCGTATTTATCTGCAATTGTACCCGATATGCCAGATCGTGGGGTAGTTTGTGATAGTGACAGCTTCATTGATTCTTATATAGTCCCCCTCTCGTGTATTGGGCTGACAGAGCAACATTATTACAGGGGAGTGATTGCTATGTTTCTCATTTACCTTGCTAATATCACTATGCATGGGCGTAGTCTTGTCTCGCAATGATTGCTAAGTATGCTTGCACTAACTATGATAATGCTAGACTATATAGTTGAGAATAACTTAGGAAATATTCTTGTAGTTCGTTCTAATACCATGCTAATGACTTTCTAGAGTATCTAATTGAGGTGCTTATTATATTTATTATGTGGCTAAGTTATGCAGATCAGACTAATTATCTTTGTCGCTATTCATTACTTTATATATCCTTTATGTGACACTTACCCCTGTATGAAAGAGTTAGATAAATGTTCTCAATTTTACATGCAATGATAGATACTCAATCTCATATTCCATTCTATAATCAATATTGATGGTTGCTAATCCCTTCCCAGTGGTAAAACTATAAATAACGATACCTGGAATACTTCCCGGTTAAAATGCTACATCGGTTTAATCTGTGCGCTTGCAGATCCCATTCATTATTTATTTAGAAGAGCATTTGCATATTTCAATACCGCGTCTCTCATGTCATGCTGGGGATGACAACTTGGCTTAAGTGGTATGAGGGATAGGTTTGGCA
Source organism: Sorghum bicolor (assembly GCF_000003195.3). Lineage (NCBI taxonomy): Eukaryota > Viridiplantae > Streptophyta > Magnoliopsida > Poales > Poaceae > Sorghum > Sorghum bicolor. The sequence goes on from NC_012874.2 coordinate 18,167,270, forward strand.
TTTTTGGCACCATTATCAGATTTAGAAAACTAAGTCTACTTTTGGTAATGATGTTAAGAATACCCAACAAGCATTTTTGGCGCCGTTGCCGGGGAAGGTTGATTACTAATCAGGAATGAATATAGGACTTTGAGTTATCATTCGCATAACTAATATGATTGAGCTTATCTATTCTCTCATACAGTTTTACCTCGATATTTTTCTATTTTATCTTATGCAGGGGAATGTATGAATAGAAGTCATCTTCCAGGAAATTTTGTTGACAATTGCGAAGCATTATTCAGAAAAACAAGAGCCAAGCTTAAGAAGAGATCATCAACACTTCTGCAAGAAGCTTCATCCAATCAAGAAGATCACCAGAACTTGTCTTCAGAGTTCGAAGCCATGGCGAACAAATCGATCCGCGAGTTCTCAGCTCCCACTACGGACAACATCCGCACTGGACCTGCTGCAGAGATCGATGGCAACTTTGAGCTCAAGCCTGGACTTATCAACATGGTGCAATCCAACCAGTTCTGTGGGAAGGCACACGAAGATGCTAGTGCTCATCTCCAACACTTCCTGGAGATTTGCAGTACATTTACCATATCAGGAGTCCCTAGAGATGCTATACTACTTCGCCTCTTCCCATTCTCACTGTTAGGGAGAGCGAAGCAGTGGTTCTACGCTACAAAGGAGAAGAATACTACATGGGCACTCTGCTCAACAAACTTCCTGGCTAAGTTCTTTCCCATGGGCAAGACCAATGCTCTCTGTGGGAAGATTACAAGTTTTCAGCAACAACATGATGAATCCATTCCAGAAGCATGGGAGCGCTTCCAAGACTATATCCTAGAATGTCCCCATCATGGAATGGAGAGTTGGCTATTGATGCAGACGTTTTATCATGGGCTCGGCAACAGTGCCTGAGAGACCATGGATGCTGCAGCCGGAGGAGAATTCTTATCACTCACCATACCACAAGCCACAGCTCTTGTGGAGAAGATGGCGTCCAACCAAAGCTGGAATAAAGAGAGGACCCAGACACGCAAGAGAGGTGGAGGTATGCATCAGCTCAAGGAGGTAGACATGTTGTCTGCAAAGCTATACCTGCTCATGAAGAAGCTCGACGATAGAGCTGGAGATAAGAAAGAAGTTATGCACATCTACGACTCTCACATGACATGTGAGGAGTGTGGAGATACTGGACACTCAGGCAATCACTGCCCTGAGATGCTTGAGAATGCAAACTACATCAACTACTACTACTACTACTACTACTACTACTACTACAACCGTCCTCAACAAAATCAAGGTTGGAATCAACAGAGGCCTAACTACTCAGGTAATTATCAAGGTAATAATTCTTACAACAATAATAATAATTTTCCACCTCTGAGAGAGTTAGTGTCTAATCAAGGAAAGCTAATGGATAACCTATGTAAGAAATTGGCATCTAACGATAAAATGCTAGAAAATATAAATAATAGAATGGATAATTTCTCTACTGCCATCAAGAATCAAATTAGCTTTAATAAAATGATTGAATCTCAGTTAAATCAAATAGCTGCTGCTGTTCCTACTACTAACCCCGGTATACCATCACAACTGGAAGGATTAGAATCTGCAAATCTTGTAGACATGTTTGATGCAGGTAATTGGAGTAACCCCGTCACTGAATTCACTATTGACCTTCTGCCGGTCAAGAGAGGCGATCCAGGACGCCCCGTCATCCCGATCTCCATCGGCATGGTGGACATCCCAGAAGTACTCTGTGACTTTGGCTCTAGCGTCAACATTATACCCAGGGTACTCTATGAAAAAATCTTTACATATCCTTTATTAGAGACAACCATGTGTTTGCAGTTTGCAGATCAGGCGATAAGTTTTCCAAAAGGAATATTGAAGAACCTTTGTGTCCAAGTTGGTACCTTATACGCCCTAGCAGACTTCGTGGTGATAGAGACCGGTAATGATGAGAGAGCACCCATCATCTTAGGGAGGCCATTCTTAAACACCTCGGGAGCTGTCATCTACGCTAGTGCTGCCAAGATCAGTTTCTACATGAAAGGGAGGAAGGAGACGTTTTCCTTCAAGAACAAGACTACACAAATCCCAGATCAATCCAGATGTGAATCGAGGAAGAGGACCAACAGGAGGAACAGGAACAAGCAAGTGTGAACCGAGTCAGTTAAGATGGTCACTGCAGTTCATGGAGGTCAAGATCATCAACTTAAGTCACCATTTTTGACCAAGAAGGACGACCCAGGAATGCCAAGCATCTATTGCTCCATAAATGGATACAACTTCTACAAGATGACTTGTGACACCGGATCGGGCGTCAACATAATGGCCGCAGTCACCTATCAGCTCTTGTTCGGAACCATGCCCCTAAAACCAACATACATTCAGCTCCAGATGGCAGATCAGACATTTCGAGAGGTTAAAGGAATAGTAACAGATGTCCCTGTCAAAATAGACGATCATTTTGTCTACACAGACTTTCAGGTTATTGACATGGGAGAAGACGAGTACGATCCATCCATCATCCTTGGAAGACCGTTCCTCAGCACCGTTAAAGCAATTATCTACACTGGAACCGGAGAAGTCCATATGCACTTCCCCTCAGAGAAGGTACGCCGTTATTTTACTGACCCTAACTACATCTTTGAAGAATCTAAGCAGGTCAGAAAACGACGCAACCGCCACCAGAGGAGGCAAATCATCAAGGATGGATGGGCAGACTATGAAGGAGAAGTGGTAAGGTCAGAAGACATACAGTTTAAACAGAATTATTGTTGACACCGTTTTTGGACACGTATCCCAGATCGGTAGAATGTGGATCGGCAAGACAGGGTGATGGTTATTGGTCTGCAGAAGAGTTGTCGATGAGAAGACAGCTAAATATGGCTAAGTCCGTGGGCGGAGATGTGTTTATGCCGATGGCCAGTATTAACCGTTGCCAATGGGGAGTCTGCCGATGGCATGGAAGGAAGACTCGAAGATTGCCGATTGGTCCGTGGTGGTGTCCCAGTTTGTCACGGAAGGATAGTTTTTGTTTTCCTTAGTTATTTAAATCGTTTTGTACACGGATTCTGTTTAAATTTGGAATTCGAGTTCTAGTCGTGTCTGGTTGTAGCTCTTTGAGCAGGGTATAAATGTAGACCCTAAGGCCTTGTAAGACATCTATCTATCAATCAATCAAACAGAAGTTTTTACTCATATTTCAGCATCTACTTTTTCGACGACTTCGTCATATTTTCCTTTTCATTACGAGTTCTTAGGAGTTCGTCGACTTAAGCTCGGCGTATTCTCGAGTTCCGCGTGAATACCTCTTGGCCGTGGCATCCGGGCGCATCGCTGTTGTCGGGACCAAAGTATTCGAGTTATCACCTTTGCCGATAGTAAGGTCAAATCGGCTGGCACGCCTTAACGTTTGAGACTGGGTATTAGCCCTTTGTATTTGCAGATCTAGCTTTTGCATCAACAATTATCCAGAGGAGACCGTAGCACCGAGTCAGGTGTGGAAAGAGAAGATAACTATACATGAAGAGGAGGCGCCGCCGGAAGTACCGACTACGCCACCCAACGAATCCCAGGACAATTGAGAAAACGGACAGTCCCGTTCGGAGGACTTAAAAACACCGAATGCCTTGCCAAGAGGTAAACTTGGTAGTTATCTTTTCCCTTTCAATTATTTTAAATAGTTTACTTAGTTAATCATGTTCGTACTATCCTAAAAAGAAAATAAAAATATTAAAAATAGTAAGCCCCATGTGAGTATAGGAGTGGCATAAAACTCATAAGTACATTCACTGTGGTGGCATAAAAATAAAATAAAATATTTCTTTTCTGCTTTATAAAACGAAAATATAAAAAATAGGGAGTAACATGTATTAAGGAGGCTCAACATGATAAAGGCTAGATATTTATGCTAACACTTAATCAGTTCCACAAGCTTTGTTGTCTATTTGAGCTCCATAGAATTTAAGAATCAAGAAGACTAGCAGACGGAGGACATTCTAATCCCTGTCAAGATACTGCCGACTTTCAAATACACCTCTGCCACCTACTAGCTACATCAAGAGAAATTACGTCAAAATTCAGCTTGGGAGAGAGCACTCCCATTTATCCCGCTAGGTATTTCTATCTATCTTTATACTTATACTATATTAAAATATAAATATACATAACTATGAAAAACCAAATAAAGATTTTATGCTTATATATATATATATATATCTCTTTTGCGTAGTGTGTTTAATAAATAAATAAAGTGGCTATGCTAATCTGAATCTTAATAATAAAACTCTAGCATGGATATGATGAATAGTACTTGCTCTGCCCAATTTTAAAATTTGAAGTTCTCTCTCAAGTTTAGACATAACTGTTATGATTTAAAGCTTGCTCTAAACCTGAACTTGTGGGAAGAAAACTTGATATGAAGACTAAGTTGTTAACGGATACGATATGGGAAGGTTGAGCTGTTGTTTATCTGTTCCTAGAGATGCTAGAATTCTGGAGAATTTTATCTTTGAAAGTCTTTAAAATATTGCATGATGAGTTCCTGTATGATGAGAGTCTAAATTCCTACCAAAGCCATATCTCAAGAGATGAGTGCTCTAAAAAAAGAGATACGAGGAAATAAAAAGGGGCAAGTACCCGGAACCTCGAAAGAAAAGAAAAAGTGAGACGAGAGGTAAAAACGGACAAGTGTCCGACAGTAGAATTAGAGGGTACAAGATACCCACCTGAGAAAAAAGAAAAAGAAAAGGAAGAGCATCTCATTATCCTTAAAAAGTTTCAAAAAGCAAGGAAGGTATGTATCCCCTCAAAAGAGCAAAAGTAGAATTAGACTTTCACCATTGTTATCACCATCATCACCATACACCATTCATTCGCCACACATGCACATCTTGATTTGGCTTATTGATTTGTTTCTTTGGATCCATGGTTTGACTATACAATAAATGTCTTGTAAGTATGTATACTTTATCTTCCACCTATGAGCTCCAGATATTAAAGCCTTATTAGAGTAGGGTGAGAGAGAAGGCAATGTCACTATGTTTTATACCATAAATACCACATATTTTAAGAGAAGGCATATACCATCACTGCCTTGGTAAGGATCCAGAAATACCACAAAAGAGAGATATGTGAGAATCATACAAGGAATCTCTGAGTTTTATATGAAAATCTACAAAAACTCCAGAGCTATAGCTGATCAAGAATAAGAGACATGGCACTTGACTAGACTGTTCTATCTTTTAACCACTCAAGACAGAAGTGACGGTTACAAGTCCCTTGGTGAAAGGTAAAGTAAGTAAGTTTTAAGTCTTGACAGTTTACTCTAACTCAGAGATAAGATCTTATTTAAAAACATGTGTACCATCAATTTTTAACGGCATTACAACAACTTCTGATCCATCACTGAGTCTATCCTTGCTTAGGGACGAGCAAGAGGTAAGCTTGGGGGAGTTTGTTGACGGTCCTTAAGTATCAAATTTAATTATCAAATAAACAAAGAAAAGGATCCAAATGAAATCAACATCCAGACTTAGGGTTTTATCTGACAGAATTCCACGAGTTTTGGTGTTTGTCTATTTCTGTAGGGGGTTATCAGGAAATACGGAAGAAAGGCCCACACGTTGGGATTACATAGAGATATCAACGTGTCGCGCAATTATCTTACATCTAGAAGACTCCAGAAGCCACGGGAAGGAAGCGGAGGCCGAACGGGGCCAGGCACTGGGCGCCCGCCCACCTGTGGAGTCCAATCAGGACTCTCTTTTGGGACTAATCTCCACCGACCTAAAGGATCAAGGATAACCGTTCAATCAATGTCGGTTTTATCCAACGGCCCATATTCACTTGAAGGGACTATAAAATCAGACCCCCTGGCCCCTGGAGGAGGGAGCCTCTCAACCCTAATTCATTGTTCCTCAAGGGAGAAGAAGCCTCTGATCAAGATTAGAGCCACCGCCTCAATTAGATATCTACATTAGCATATCTACATAGGATTAGAACTAGAAGGAGTCAATCTTCGATTGGTTTCGGGATCTGTCAAGAGGATTCTTGGTAATTCCCTAATTGTTCTTCTAATTGTTCTTCTAATTATCTTTGTTCTTTAATATTATGAATATGACTTTGTTCTACTTCAATATATTGCTTATGACTTTGCTCTACTTGTTTATATTCAAGATTATATTGTTCTTAGTTCATCATAGTTATATACTTGGCTTAGTTAGATTGGATTTATATACATGTTTAGGATCGTATAGCGTTTATCCATCGGATCCATGGGTAAATGATATGTATTGTGTAGGCATGGTGCTTATACCGTATTTATCTGCAATTGTACCCAATATGCCAGATCGTGGGGTAGTTCATGATAGTGACAGCTTCATTGATTCTTATATAGTCCCCCTCTCGTGTATTGGGCTGGTAGAGCAACATTATTACAGGAGAGTGATTGCTATGTTTCTCATTTACCTTGCTAATATCACTATGCATGGGCGTAGTCTTGTCTCGCAATGATTGCTAAGTATGCTTGCACTAACTATGATAATGCTAGACTATATAGTTGAGAATAACTTAGGAAATATTCTTGTAGTTCATTCTAATACCATGCTAATGACTTTCTAGAGTATCTAATTGAGGTGCTTATCTTATTTATTATGTGGCTAAGTTATGCTGATCAGACTAATTATCTTTGTCACTATTCATTACTTTATATATCCTTTATGTGACACTTACCCCTGTATGAAAGAGTTAGATAAATGTTCTCAATTATACATGCAATGATAGATACTCAATCTCATATTCCATTCTATAATCAATATTGATGGTTGCTAATCCCTTCCCAGTGGTAAAAATATAAATAACGATACCTGGAATACTTCCCGGTTAAAATGCTACATCGGTATTAATCTGTGCGCTTGCAGATCCCATTCATTATTTATTTAGAAGAGCAATTGCATATTTCAACACCGCGTCTCTCATGTCATGCTGGAGATGACAACTTGGCTTAAGTGGTATGAGGGATAGGTTTGGCATTTTTGGCACCGTTATCAGATTTAGAAAACTAAGTCTACTTTTGGTAATGATGTTAAGAATACCCAACAGTGGGCGTGGTGCTTAGATGTTATTTACCTGCAAATGTATCCTATTGGCCGGGTTGTGTGGTAGTTCGCGATAGTGACAGCTTCGTTGATTCTTATATAGTCCACCCTCCGTCGATAGGTCAGGCAGAATTTGTGTTGCGGAGTAAGTCTTGCGATGCTCTAATTTACTTTAGCAATGTTCCATATACATGAATGAAGAGTCTTTTATGCTATACATGATCTTGTAGATAACTAGAGTAGATTGTGACTTTGTAGATAGTAGATAACTTAGAATTCATTCTCTAGCTAATCCGACGTCACCTACATATATGAGGAGTAGTCTATTTTCTAATCACTGTGTTATTTACCCATGAACTTATAATTCATTATCATTATCTTTATGGTTTACCCCCTGCCAAAGTAAGTGACTGTGTGACGAGTTTCTCATTAGTAATCATGTTCTTGCAAGTTTATCTCTAGTCTATGCTTTGATAGATTTTGTCCTTATTTTAATTTCACCTTTTGTTCTCTTAAGCAAAAATTATAAATAACGATACCTGGAATACTTATCCTGGTTTAATGCTACAATGAGGTGTTTTATCTGGGCGCTTGCGGATAGAATAGATTATTTTCTAGAGAGCCTTTACATTTATAAATACCTTTGTACACTCTGGCACCATGCTAGGGATGACAACCTAGTATCTAAGTGGTGTTAGCTAGTGTCAACAGCGTCATCTTGAGCTCGAGGAGCCATAGTCAAGAAAAAGGGCGGCCACAACCAATCCAAGCGCTACGCATCGGCTGACGAGGTCGTCCTCGCCATGTCGCGGCACTGCACGGTGGGCTGCTTCATCTCGCCTAGGTGGAACTCGGTTTTCGAGGCCTAAGCGGCTAGGGTGCTGATGCTGCTGATCGTGGATGAGGCCTTGTGTGGCAATGTGTAACATCCCTGATGTTACGGGTACTAAAACTGGATCAGGTCATCATAAGCATTGCATAGCATATTTGTTGAGCACATTATGATGCATCAACTTAAAACAAGTTTAATTTGGTTGCTTGTGTTTAGGGAACTAAAGTGTGCTTGTGTTATGAAATGATGCTAGTGTGGTTGTGAAATCCTTAGTGTTGGAGGGTTCCGAGGAAATGGGGGAGAAAACCCTAATTTTGAAACCCTAGTTTTGCCCCCTTTTGTGCAAGTTAAAAACTATGCAAAATTTGGGGATGAGTTCAAAAGAAAAGTTGTAGATCTTGATAAGATGTACAACCTTGGTGTTTTGAGTTTTTGAAGATTCTATACAAAATTCAAAGTAATTTTGAAAATACAGATTTCCAGACATTGTCCCCTTTTCCAATTTGAATCCCTAATTCAAAATCTAGTTGGAATCTTGAAAAGTGATCAACATGAAAGTTGTAGAGTTCATCAAATGGAACAACTTTTATTCTTGGAATTTTTCAAGTTATTGAGAAAAATCAAAAGTAATTTTCAAATTTCTAATCTGCCCCAATTCAAAATGGAATTCTCCCCAAATTGGAATTTTGAATTTCAAACTGTTTTCCTCAAATTTATGCTCTTCCACTAAAAATCAACTCTGGACCCTTAAAGATGTTTTGTAGCTTTTAAAATTCTGAACAACTTTTGTTTTAGCAGAATTTTGACTTCAATTCAAATTTTGGAAATAATTTGTAAAAAAACAAAAAGGAGTGGATAGGGCCTACTACAGTGATCCAAGGTGGATCACGGGCTCTGGTCCCGCGCGGCCGCCGCGCGTGCAGCGCCGCGTGCGTCCTCGCCGCCACGCACCTTCCTGCCTGCCTACGTCGCCCGCTAACGTGGAAGCTCCGCGTCTTCTCCACTCGTGTTAAAAGCCGCTCCACCGGCCGACGCGCCTCCGTTTGCCTCTGAGAGCACCGACGAGCCACGGCCGCGCCACCGCGAAATTCACCGCCGACATGCCCTTTTCGCCTCCCCAGTGTGCAGCGTCCGCTTCGCCCGCGACTTAGCTACCTCCTGGACCCCTCACCGCACGCTCTAACCTCCTGAAGCTTCCAGCCGAGCCCGTCTTTCCCAACTCAAGCAAAAACACCGCCGCAAGCGCCTCACCGCGGCCAGCTCTTATCCGAGCCTCTCTACCGCCGCTGTCTACTCCTTTGAAGTCGTGGTGAGCTACTGGTGCTTGTGCGCCCCTTGGTTTATGCTCTACTTGCTTGTGACGACCGGTGTTCGCGCGGCCGACGTTGCCGTCAGCCGTGGATGCGGCCGAAGGGCATAGCGGGGCGTAGAACGTTGCCTGAGTGCTTCAGGGGGTGCGCGAGGAGGTGGAGATGCTAGCACGCTCTGCCACGGGGGCTGGAAGCTCGCCGACGCCGTGCCTAGGCTCGTCGGAGCCACGGCGAGAGGTGGGAGACGGATCTGACGGGCGGGACCCACCTGTCAGTGGCCGTGTGAGAGAAAGGGCAGCCTGTGCGCGCGCGGGAGCCGCGTGGGCCGGCCTGGGCCGAGGTTAAGCGGGCCGGCCACGCCCGCACAATGTGATTTTCCTTTTTATTTTTATATTAAAAGTGATTGATGTTTGAATTTGTGTAGAAAATTATGTGCTGATCCAAAAATAGTGGAATTATTTGGGTATGTTCTATACAGTGAGTAGAACATAGGAAAAATGTGAAATTCCATATTCTGATACTTTGAGCATGTATAAAAATTGTATCCTTTATTTAGTAAATAAAACTTCCATGAATTTTACGAATTTCTTAATATGTCCAAAAAATCACCAAAATTTGTGAGGTGTCTCTGAATATTATTTCCTGGCTTCACACAAAATTTGGTGGCATTTGGATAATGTTTGAATAAAATATTAATATACCCTTAATTAGTAATTAAGTAATAACTTTAAAATAATTAGATAATAATTAGCTTAATTTTCAAATTAGGATTTGAGTGATTTTGGGATTGTGTGATGACCTGAGGTCATTAACCTTAATGACCTTTGGCATATAATTATTGTTTGGTGTTAATACCTAATTACTGTCATTAATGCCTAATTAAATATTAAATTAAGATAAAAAGGAGTAATAATTAGTTAATTAAGAATGATTGTAAATTAAGAAAGGTCTTAGCTTACTGATGCAACTTCTTGGGTAAAAACACTAAAGTAGTCAACAATCTTTAGTTACTGTTTTAACTTGCTTTTACACCGAGAAGGAAAGTTGTACTCAACTAAATCCTTCTTATATGTTTGTCATAAGCATACCATGAGCATACATCATTTTGCGTATAGTGCACGTGACCGATGGAGTGACCGTTGAACCGAACCCCAAGGTTGGTGTTCCATTCGAGGAGGTTGGATCCGAGACTTGGGAAGTCTCTGAGGAACCCACTCAGCTCTGCAACCAAGGCAAGCCCCGGATGCATTAACCCCTCCTTGAATGTTTTAAATCTTTTATCACTTATGAATTAAAAACGCTGCATTACCTAGTCAAGAATTGGGTTTAACCTATCTGTTGCATTTACTACCTTGATATTTGTTATCCTGTCCTTCTCACCTGTTTTATTTTAAAAATTTGTGTAGTGATGCTTAGCCCTGCTTATTAGATAGGTTTTCAACTAAGAAAGTTTGAAGGGTTGTTGTGGAATACTTTTATGGTCAATAATGTTTCAACTTGAGACCGGTCGGTGGACTTGCTTTAAGAATGGAGTCTTAACGTAGTGTCTCTAACTGTGTCGATTAAGGACCGGTCCGTTGATGGCCTGCTGGGTTGAGAATTTATAGTACTAGCCACTTGCCCTCGGTAAGCCTGGTCTTGCGATTCCTCGACGAGAGCGGCTACTCGCGCACTGGGCGTGGAGCGATGGCGAGAGTAGCGTGTACCCTCCTAGAAAATGGGCTGGACGGTGGAGTATTGTGCTCTCGGGTGCGGCGAACCTGGTCAGATCTTGGGAAAGCTAGATTTGGGTTGTGTCGGTGTTTTCGCCACGGGGGGTCACACCAACGAGTGAATTTGTATGCGTGCTCCCTTTCCCAGATGGTGATGCAAAAAGACACAAGAATTTATCTTGGTTCGGGCAAGAGAAGGCCCTACGTCCAGCGGGGGGGAGAGAGTTTGTATTATTTTGCACCTACGTGCTTGTACAGGGGTGAATACAAGCGTGGTTTGGAGTATGGAAGTTCTACTGCGTATGAGTGTGGTGTTGCCTGATTGATGTCCCCCTGAGTCCGCTCCCGGGCTTCCCCTTTTATAGTTCCAAGGAGAAGCCCAAGGTACAAGTATAGGTGTTAGAGTAGGGGTCGATAGAGCCATGGCGCGCTGACCTACTCGAGGCCTCCGTACCGGCGTGGTCTCGAGCCGTCCCGTCCTGGTAGCTTGATGATGATTACGTGTGCCCTGGAATCCTACTCTGCGCGCCGTCTTGGACTGGTTCGTTGGTGGCACGCCGGTACGATACAGCGGCGGATCCGTCGGAGTGGTTGCTTTATTGCCGTTCGACACCCAACCCTTTCCCTGGAAGGACACGGGTCTGGTTGAGGGTCGGCCGCCGTGTAGCGCTTCGCTGTCCAGAGCGTTGACCCTGGATGTCTCGAGGGGGTCCTGACTAGACGTTCCATCCCTGCTTCCCATGTCCTGACACGCTCTGGGTCGTTTGGTGGGGAAGGCTGCAAAAAGAATGACGGGACGGATGCCTGTTCCCTATCACGCTTCCCGTGACTGGCGTGTTAGGTGAGAATGCGACAGGCGCATTAAATGCCCTGGTTCCCATGCGCGTATCAGGCAGCGGGCGACGTCCTTGCGCTCGACGCCTCCTGGTTCGCTCGAGCCTACTTCCGTATTCGACGGTAGCGGCGCTCGAGCCTTGATCGATTCGCTCAACGCCTTTTCCGTCTTCGAGGCTGCGGTTGTCGATGACTGTACGTATGACTGGCTAGAGCGTCGAGTTGAGGGCCTCGACCTGCGTACGGGTAATCTCATCATGGGTATCAGTTAGGATACCCCTTACTGATACCCTTGACAGGTTGACATATGCAAGATTTAGTTCTACATATGTCGGGTGGTTAGGAACTCCAGCTGGATTGCTAAGCGATTCAAATCGTCGTTGCTCTCTGATTGGGAGACTCAATACCTTTGACCCTCATCATAGTTAATAATGCAACTGGACTAAGAAATGGGGAAAAGGGAAATGTCTCAAGAAGTTCGGATCCCAATTCCCGGACTTAGAGTGACATGAAGGTATGGCCGTCGGATGAATAATACTTTTATTAAGGATTAGGAATTTACAGACTTGTCTGTCAAAAGCAACTAGATAGACTGTCCTCGAATTCCTCGGCCTCTCGAGGTGAGCAATTCGTGGCTAAAACTTGAAAGTAAGGATGCACTAGTAGTAAGCTTTTGTGCAAAACAACTTGGCTCCTTGCTCAGCCACTCCTTGTCTACCCTAGGCCTGCATTCCTAATTTCTCCTCTTTTTCTACCGGGTAAGACTTGTTGAGTACTCTAGTACTCAGGGTTTTATAACCCCTGTTGCAGGTGAAGTTCAGGAGCCGACTTGTTTTGGACCCTGTTGTGTGACTGTCGTCGAGGTTGACGACGAGGAGGAATAAGCGTGACCCGTGGGCAGGGTCTGTAAACTTGTAATCTTTGTAATATGGTTAAAGTTGCTCCGCTGGACCTGGCTTGTAATAACACTTTATCTAAGTCTTACTTTGATGAACTACTTTTGTAAATTAAGTTATATAATGCTTCCACTGTTTTACTCTAAAATGCTACTCCGGTTACCTCCTGTTTGTGATACTAAAATGTCTTCGTATTGAATGATCCTGGTGTTAATGTGGTCACTTGCTATTCTGTAAGGGCGAGAAGAAGAAATTTTCGTTAATTGACCATTGCTATAGTTGTCAGGACGAATCCTGTTGTTACGCCACAGGTAGCAGTGGAATGGGTGTCCTGCGACGCTCATCGGGCTTCTAGAGTAGATGGATCCCCGACATCACCGTCAGAGGTCTTTGGGACAATGATGGATGTCGGTGAGCCCAACTACTTAGGAGGTTCAGCCACACAATGGCTGCAGGCTAGGGTGGGTTTGACACCGTCCTCGAAGCCGACGAGCTCGCATGCGTGTTAATTGGCATAGATTGTCAGAGCAAGTATTATAGTGGGCTGTAAGCTGACTAAATGCTGAGGTGGAGGAGAGAAAAGAGAAGAGAGAGGAAAGCAGGCTGTAAGCTTACAGCCAGCTTAGACACAAAAACCAAGAAACTTTATGAGAGAAATAAGTAGGTCATGTATTAATAATGAACAGCTAACTATTATATGGGTGAGCTAGAATAAGGCTACAAAGAACTTTGCAACTAGCAAGTGGACTATATTATTAACCTTGCTCTTAGAGAGGCCAGCGCTGGCATGAGGGCGCATGTCGTGGAGGCAATAGGCGAAGGTGGCAGCTCGTAGTAGGAGCTGGATGGGCTAGGTGTGGCTAGCGGTGGCCATGTAGAGTGTGTTTGGTTACCATCTGAAGCTGGCCATGGGCTTATCTTGGCTCAAACCTTGGTGTTTGGTTAATTGGCCAAGGCCTGGTGCCTGGCTACAAGAAGCCAGCCGTACCGTGTTAGCCAGGCCCAACTAGGATCACCGAATCACTGATTCTTCTAGGGCCCGACTAGGCCCAGCTCAGGCCGCGAGCTTGGATGTGGGTCGCTTGGTCAAAGCTAGCCATCGAATAAAAGGGAGCTCTCACCGCCCGGCTAGGGTTCCTGGGATACTGCACTTGCCTCTCCATTCCGCCTCCGCTCTCACACACTCTCGCCCTCTTGCCCTCATGCTCTCTCGTGTTTGCCCTCCTCTTCCTCCTTGTGTCGACGTGAATCTCATTGTGCAGCGCCGCCTTCCATGGGAGCGAAAGTGATGGTGCCGCTGGAGGCCTTCCCAGCATCGTTGGCGGCTGCCTTCTTCTCGACGGGGCGACGTCGGGCCAGCCGTGGCAGGCGTAGTGTTGGCCTGGAGCGAGATCTGCACGTGCATCGACACGACGTGCCAGCCGCACCCCGCCCACCTGGTAGCACGTGGTGGCGTCGGGAGGTGACTTTGTTGGGATCTCCCTCCTCGGCTCTGTCCTTGATGTTCCGGAGGGGAAGGTCATTGACTTGTTGTGGAGGGAAAGATCTGCTCCACGGCACGTGCACCCGGAACCACCATGGTAGCAGGCCAAGGCGCGACGAACCTCATTGACGGTGGTGGGGGCATGGTCACTCATCTCTGCCGAGTCCTTGAAAGGTCCTTGTTTGGTTTTGGTAATTGAGTGACAACCTAGGTGGACTAATAGTGTTTATGTGAGATACACAGGAGATTAGTCCACAGGTGATTATATGATGATGGAGGAGCTCATTGCACATGAGACATGACATGGAGTCATGTGACCAAGGTGGAGAAGATCAAGATGAGGCTTGGCTTGATGGACCGGTTGCAAGAGTGAAGGGCAAGTCGGAGGCTTTGAAGCGAGGGACCGCGTGTGACGGTGAAGTTTGAGCAAGACTTGGCGCCGATGGACCGAGGCAACGGTGAAGAGCAAGTGAGGTCAAGATCGATGAACCAATACGGTCACATGATGATATGAAGTGGATCATATCATTTGGTGAATGGTTGGTGCATGTGTTGCATCAACATTGGAGAAGATGAAATGGAAAGCGCAAGGCAAAGGTATAACCTAGGGCATTTCCATTTTACCGGTCATAGGTGTGTAGAGAAGTTTATAACCAGATTTAGGATAGATGGCCGTACTATCAAGAGGGGCAATCTTGTTTGCATATCGGTCATCTAGTGCCACTTGAGCGATCTAACTTTGCATACGTGTTAGGATCGAGTGGCGTGCCAAGTTGAGAGGCTAACTTCCTTGATAAAAATATTTGTGAAAATGCTAACACACTTCCACAAGTGTTGTGACACTTTGGTGTTGGCACATGGAAGCAAGGATAGAAGTTGATAAACTTTTTGCGCAGGCTTTTAGGCCGGCCGCGTCCGGTATGAGGTCGGACGCATCCGAGTTGAGGCACCGGACGCGGAAACTGTTTTCGCGTAGAGTCCGGTGTGCTCCGTCCGGTGAGGTCGCGTTCTCGGTGAAACTCTCTGAGTTTGTGTCCAGTGCACACCGGACGCGTCTCGTGTGAACTAGGACGCGTCCGAGTTAGCGTCCGGTGCAAACTCCTCTTGCAGAGCTCTCTGGGTGTGAGTCCGGTGCACACCGGACCGTCCGGTGTGTGCGTCCGGTGTGGCGACCGGTGTTGGTTCAAGTTTTGCGACGCTCTCTAAGTTTGCGTCCGGTATTTCAAAAGCGAGAGTCGGGTGCCCTGTCAGTGTTAGAGGCAATGACTACTTTTCTAACGGTCAGGAGCACTGGACGCTGGTCTGGTCAATACCGGACGCGTCCGGTGTGGTCGACTTTTGCGCAGTGAAGGGTAACGGCTAGTTTAGCCCTTGGGGCTATAAATAGAAGTTGTGACCGGCCTTGGCAAGGGCCGAGCACCCTTGGGACTTAGTGTCCATGCTTGGGGAGTGCTAGTGAAGCCTCTAACTCACATATGCTTGATAGTGTTCATTCGATTGTGTGAGTGAGCGATTCTAGTGCGTTGCATTGAGAGATTGCATCGAGTGGCACTAGGTGTTCGTGTTGCAAGCCGGTGGTGCTTGTTACTCTTGGAGGTTGCCACCTCCTAGACGGCTTGGTGGCTTGTGACTCTGTCGAAGCACGCAAGGAGATTGTGCGGTGCCCCGGAGAAGAGATTGTGAGGGGTACGGTGCTCACCCTGCGGGGATCGCGAAGAGCAACTCTAGTTGAGCGAGATGTGAAGAGCGACAAGTGGTCCAGCCGGGTCAAGTGCTAGAGCTTGTGGTAAGCACTCCACGTGAGAGAGTGTGACTTGCGGGTCACCACTAGCAAGAGGACCGGCGACAACCTTGGAGCTTGTCTCAACGGGGACGTAGCTTGGTGGCAACCAAGTGAACCTTGGGAGAAAATCATCGTGTCAACTTTGTTCTTCCCGTTGGTTTGCAAGTCCCTAACACAAGCTTGTATTTACTTTCATATATTTGTGCTTGTGTAGTTGCTCTTGTAATTAGTTAGCTTGTGTAGCTTGCTAGTTACCTTCTTGCTTGTGTAGCTAGAAGTAGTTCCCTTGCGTGACTAATTTGGTTTGTGTAACCTTGTTAGTCGCATTGCTTAGTTTGTGTAGCTAAGTAAGTTGCACTCTCTAATTTGGCATTAGTTGCCTTGTTATTGAGCTTGCTAGTGAGCTTAGGCTTTGTGCGCTTTGTCTCACTAGTTTGAGTAGGAGCTCCCCCCGTTTGCAAAGTACTAGTTGCATAGGTTTGTGTGACCTTGCTCCTAGAATTGGTTAGGTGAGCTCTTGCTAAAGTAGCACCTTACTTTCTTGTTTAGGATCTTTTCAAGGTACTAGAGAACTTAGATAGAGGGGTGTAGTCTTGGCTAGACCGATAGTTTTAATTCCGCATTTGTTTCGGTTAGCCGACGCAATAAGTTTTAGAAAGGACTATTCACCCCCCCTCTAGTCCGCCATCTCGACCCTTCAAGTGGTATCAGAGCTAGGTCTCTCATTTGTGGTCTTCACCGACCCGAGAGGATGGCGGCTTATGGGCTAGATGTTGAGTGTCCACACATTTTTGATGGCACACACTTTGCACGGTGGAGAAATTGGATGCAATGCAATTTTAAGTTTATTTCTCCTCAAATATGGTGGATCGTAGATGTGGGATTTTCTTGTGCAATTGATAAAAAGGTTACAACTCAAGCGCAAAAGAAATGCCTACATCTTGATTGCCAAGCTACTAACATCTTCTACTCATCTATGAAAGATAATATATTTGGTGAGATCATGGATATGAAGTCCGCCCATGAGATTTGGGTATTTCTCAATGAGAAATATGGGGCAATATCCAAAGAAGATGATGTGCCAAAGGTGGACGCAAATGAGGATGTTGAGCATGACCACAACATGGTGGTTGTGGAGGATTGCTCCACCTCATGGTCAAGTGAAGAAGAAGATGATGATCATTCTACAAGATCACTTGACAAGGATGATGATGATGCCACAAGTGATGCAAATGATGATGCTACCTCATGCACACTTGATGATGAAGATGATGGCTATGAGAGTGATGCTTCCACAAGCTCATCTACTACATCACCACATTGCTTCATGTCACATGGTGACACTAAGGTATCTATTGGTGATGTGATTATTGATTGTGATGGTCCAAATTTTGAGTTTGTATGCAAACTCTCAAAAGCTTTAAGAAATGAGTTAGTGAAAACAAATAAACTGAAAAATGAAAACTTATTTCTAAAGACCACATGTGAACAACAAAAGCATCTACTTTATGTTACTACTTGTTCACATGAGGAGCTAAAATTGGTTCATGAGGAACTTTGTGTTACTCATGATAACTTGGTAAAAGATCATGCTTTTCTCACTAAGAAGATTTCTAATGAAGAAATTAAAACTAGTGAGAGCTCATCACTTGGGTCAAATGATCAATCACATATTATTACTAACCCTTGTGATGTAGGCAAGAAGCATGTATCCACCTCTTGTGATGACTTATTATCTATGCCATGTTCTTCACATATAGATGCTTGTTCTACTTCTATGTCTTGTGAGACTAACCTTTTGAAGGAGAACAATGAGCTCAAAAATGAAGTGAAGAATTTGAGAAACAAGTTAGAGAGGTGCTACTACTCAAAAGTCACCTTTGAGCATATATTGAAGACTCAAAGAAACTATGGTGACAAATGTGGCCTTGGCTTCAAGAAGAAGATGACAAAGGGCAAAAGAAAGCAAGAGAGAGAAAAGCTCTCTCATTTCATGTGCTATCGGTGCCATGAAATGGGTCATCTTGCTAATGGTTGCCCAAACAAAGAGAAGCTCAAGAAGATAAAAGAAGAAGAAAGGCTAAAGAATGTCAAGTGCTTCAAGTGCCGCACTTGGGGTCATCTCACCTCAATGTGCCCAACAAAGCAATTGGTGAAGCAACAAGAAGAGCCTCAACCTAAGCCACAAGTTGAGCAAGAAAAGAAGCCCCAAGCTCAAGTCAAGTTCAACCAGCACGGTGACTTGATGATGATGAAGAAGAAAACAAGAAGGGGTGAAAGAGCAAGGCATCCAATACAAATCCAAGATGCCAAGATGATGAGCAAGAATGATGGACACTTTGCCTCGAAGTGTCCTACCAAGCTTGAGAAGAAGGCTCAAGCAACTTTCAAGAGGCAAGGCAATGAGAAGCAACACATGAGCAAGGAAGAAAAGGCTCAATCAAAGAGAAGTTGCTACTTATGCCGGGAAAGGGGACACATGGCTCATTCATGTCCCCTAGGTAATAATTCTAAGCCCATTTCAATTGATGATAATACTATGCTTCGAAAGGATGGTAATGGTACCTCTATGGTTGCTATTGCAAAACATTCCGCTACTCATACTAAGGCTATGCCTAAGTATGTTGCACCTAACTTGAGAGGACCCAAACTAGTTTGGGTACCATCAAAAAGTGGATGATTGTTTGTAGGTACTATCGGCATTGGAGACTTGATTCAATTGATCCTATAATTGTTAATCATATGATTGAGTCAAGTATTGAAGCCTAGTGCACATCCAAACCCAATGCCATGATAAGATAGTGAAGTCCAAATGTGCTACAACATACAAGTGCAAATATTCAAGTTGTGGTGATTTATTGGATTATTTGATGGCTTGCAAATACATGAGTTGAAGCTGGCAAATTAGATGATCATGAGCTAACCAAGGTATATCTTTGTTGGTCACATTCATTTTGGTGCGTATGAGTTGATTGAATTGGATATATATGCAATGTTGCTTGCTATAAGATGATTGAATGGATTAAATGCTTAGCAATCAAGTTTGGATTGATTTGAGTTGGATAAGTTCATGAGATGATTTTTAGTAAGTGGATTGAATGGATATATGTCTTGTGAAAGTATTCAATCAAGTTGATTTCAAGTTTGATTCAATTTGAACAAGCATAGCTCAATTGCTTGAAATCTGTCTAATTTTGAAAAACTGAGCTAGCAGTGATCAAGTCTGAGTTTGAGTGATCAAATCTATTTGGAATGGCTTGAAATTTGGTGTGCATGCTGTACATTTATGATAGAATATGCTGTAGAAATTTCATGAGAATTGGATAAGGGATACTTCGGTTTTGGAGTGGATCTTGTCAGCTATAGTGCAGCAGTTTTCAGCATGTAGCAGTGGTGGAATAATTTAAATCTGGTAGCGATCTAGATGTCAAAAGAAGCTCAAATTTTTACAGCTGCTAGAAGTCTTAGTAAAGCACATCTCCACCAAATTTCGTGATATTTGGATCTGTACATTGTGAGATATGAGTTATTCTTTGAAAGGTACAGAATCTGCCAGAAAAGTGACAAATATTGGATTGATCTAGAGTCAGTTAAATTGAAAGGTCCTCAAGTTGGAAACATGATTACAAGTATTTGAGGAACCTAAGTTTAGTTTTGAATTGATCTAGAAGCATGATAAGTAATGAGTACAAGGTCATTTGATTGTGGAATGTACTTGGTGTACACATTTAGTACTCAAATTGAAGATCAAGATCAAACTCAAGATGAAGATGAAGTTTAAGTTCTAGTGACTATTGGAAATCATTTGGTAGAAAGAAAAGGACTTAAACAAGTAGAAAGAAAAGGACTTAAAAAAAGGGGGATTCATGGTTACTCATCATATTAAGTCCATCACTTGAATCAATCAATCAAAGCAATTCAAGTGAGTATCAAGAATTGTTCTTTGGAGAGAGGTCACTTCTCCCTATGTGAGGGGCGTGCCGCCCGAGGAGTGGGTAAACCAAGTGTGGTGCTTGGAAGGCTAACATGGAAGTGGTGATCTAAAGGACATTTGAGATGCTTAGTTGAAGCAATCAAAAAGATTGATCAAGAAAGCAAGCAACAACCCAAAAGAGAGCTAGTCATGCTATTTCAAGTGATATTCTTAGTAGTTCTTTCATGCAAGCAATGGTCAAAAGAAGAAGCAAGTCAACCACAACAAGATAGTGCACTTGATCATAAAGTGGTTCTCAATTCATATGGATGAAGATTTGATCTATCAATTGGTATTTATAATTGGTCTTCACCAAACTTATAAATTGGACTTCACATTGCTATTTGGAGCTAAATTGGAATCTTATTGACTATCCTCAACTCCAAGATAGCAAAGGTATCATTGTAATGTGCATGATCATTTCATCCTTTACTAGTATGCGGTTAGTGCAAATAGTACATGCTTCATAGGACCATGCATAACAAATGAAAAGTTTTAAATTCATAACCTACCACTATTGCTTGAATGATTAGTTGATCTAGTGGTATGTATATGAGTTTATTCATGAGCTAGTGAACCCAAGTACTTGATCTATTTTGGATTGTTAACAAGTGACAAGTACAACATTGGCAAGATAACCCTTAATGTGAGGTGTGAAAAAGCTTGTCATTGGTTCAAACCGGACTTGGAAGCTTAGTCAAATCAACATAGTTCAAGTCTACAATTAGAAGCTCATGATGATTAGAGTACAAGAACAAGACAACAATGCAAATGGATATCTAAACACAAATGTTTCCTCAATTGGTATCCTACAATTGGTACTCATGATAGCAAATGTTCAAGAAAGCAAACAAGTGGTTCCATACTAGAAGATCTTCAATTGGAAGAAGATTTCCATATGGTATCGGACAAGATCTTTCAAGTATCACATTTATACATATGGTATCTATCCTACAAGAAGGTGGTTCCACAAGTGTTCCTCAACTTTAAGTGATCATCATGCGAAGCAAGTTCCCTCACCAACAAGATTGACAAGTGAATGACTCATGCTATGACATAGGGGGAGTGCCCCACCAAATGGTCTCAAGGTCAAAGATCCTATGTGGTATCTCAAGAGCAATTCAAGTAAATGTCATTCCAACACATATGGTGATGTCCATCAAAAATGCAAAATTCAAGCCTCAACCATCTATCCCAATGCAATCCTTTGTCACAATGTGATTCACTCTTTCTCAATTGGTATCAAGATTTAATTGGTATCACATACCTTTTATGGAAATTGATGACAAAGGGGGAGAAGTTGGAACAAAGATATAATCATAGGATAAGTTGGACAACAAAAGATATATTTAAAGGGGGAGAGATCAAAGATGGACATGGACAAGGGAGCAACATTAAAAGAAAAGATGAAGGATCAAAATTCTTGGACAAAAGAGAAGCACACAAGTAGGGGGAGCAAGCTCATGAACCTTGTTTGTTTGCATTTGATATGTGCATACTCATGTGCTTGCTTGCATTGCATAAGTTTTAACTTCAATATGCATGCTTGTGTGGTGTATGCTAGTTATAGAACTTGATTGATGATATGATAACTAGCATGCATAGGTTGGTAGCTAGACTTGTGTTCTTCAAGTAAAGA
Organism: Sorghum bicolor; assembly: GCF_000003195.3. Classification (NCBI taxonomy): domain Eukaryota; kingdom Viridiplantae; phylum Streptophyta; class Magnoliopsida; order Poales; family Poaceae; genus Sorghum; species Sorghum bicolor. The sequence continues at coordinate 18,188,832 of NC_012874.2, forward strand.
CTAGACCCTTGCTTTTAATGTTGATCTCACGGGGTTTCTAGTGTTTTTGTTGTCTAGCTACTCATGGTGCTAAGGATGGTGTACATTGAATGCTTCAAATGCTATCGAACTTGGTATCGAGCTACAAAGGTTTATCCTATACACCTTAGCACTTAGCAGGGTTTTATGGTGCTTATCCAAATCTTGACATAGAGCTTAAATGTTGGATAAGTAGCATAAAATCCAAATCAAGTTAGCAATTTACACTTGTGTGAAGTGCTAGCTTGAAAAAGCTTAATTTCCATATCTTTGCAGAGTTGTCATCAATTACCAAAAAGGGGGAGATTGAAAGGTCCTTGTTTGGTTTTAGTAATTGAGTGACAACTTAGGTGGACTAATAGTGTTTATGTGAGATACACAGGAGATTAGTCCACAGGTGATTATATGATGATGGAGGAGTTCATTGCACATGAGACATGACATGGAGTCATGTGACCAAGGTGGAGAAGATCAAGATGAGGCTTGGCTTGATGGATCGGTTGCAAGAGTGAAGGGCAAGTCGGAGGCTTTGAAGCGAGGGACCGCGTGTGACGGTGAAGCTTGAGCAAGACTTGGCGCCGATGGACCGAGGCAATGGTGAAGAGCAAGTGAGGTCAAGATCGATGATACGGTCACGTGATGATATGAAGTGGATCATATCATTTGGTGATTGGTTGGTGCATGTGTTGCATCAACATTGGAGAAGATGAAATGGAAAGCGCAAGGCAAAGGTATAACCTTCCATTTTACCGGTCATAGGTGTGTAGAGAAGTTTATGACCGGATTTAGGATAGATGGCCGTACTATCAAGAGGGGCAAACTTGTTTGCATATCGGTCATCTAGTGCCACTCGAGCGATCTAACTTTGCATACGTGTTAGGATCGAGTAGCGTGGCAAGTTGAGAGGCTAACTTCCTTGATAAAAATATTTGTGAAAATGCTAACACACTTCCACAAGTGTTGTGACACTTTGGTGTTGGCACATGGAAGCAAGGATAGAAGTTGAGAAACTTTTCGCGCAGGCTTTCAGGCCGGACGCGTCCGGTATGAGGTCGGACGCGTCCGAGTTGAGGCACCGAACGCGGAAACTGTTTTCGCGTAGAGTCCGGTGTGCTCCGTTCGGTGAGGTCGCGTTCTCGGTGAAACTCTCTGAGTTTGCGTCCGGTGCACACCGGACGCGTCCGGTGTGAATTAGGACGCGTCCGAGTTAGCGTTCGGTGCAAACTCCTCTTGCAGAGCTCTCTGGGTGTGAGTCCGGTGCACACCGGACCGTCCGGTGTGTGCGTCCGGTGTGGCGACCGGTGTTGGTTCAAGTTTTGCGACGCTCTCTAAGTTTGCGTCCGGTGCATACCGGACGCGTCCGGTATTTCAAAAGCGAGAGTCGGGTGCCCTGTCAGTGTCAGAGGCAACGACTACTTTTCTAACGGTCAGGAGCACCGGACGCTGGTCTGGTCAATACCGGACGCGTCCGGTGTGAACTAGGACGCGTCCGGTGTGGTCGACTATTGCGCAGTGAAGGGTAACAGCTAGTTTAGCCCTTGGGGCTATAAATAGAAGTTGTGGCCGGCCTTGGCAAGGGCTGAGCACCCTTGGGACTTAGTGTCCATGCTTGGGGAGTGCTAGTGAAGCCTCTAACTCACATATGCTTGATAGTGTTCATCCGATTGTGTGAGTGAGCGATTCTAGTGCGTTGCATTGAGAGATTGCATCGAGTGGCACTAGGTGTTCGTGTTGCAAGCCGGTGGTGCTTGTTACTCTTGGAGGTTGCCACCTCCTAGACGGCTTGGTGGCTTGTGACTCCATCGAAGCACGCATGGAGATTGTGCGGTGCTCCGGAGAAGAGATTGTGAGGGGTACGGTGCTCACCCCGCGGGTATCGTGAAGAGCAACTCTAGTTGAGCGAGACGTGAAGAGCGACAAGTGGTCCGGCCGGGTCAAGTGCTAGAGCTTGTGGTAAGCACTCCACGTGGGAGAGTGTGACTTGCGGGTCACCACTAGCAAGAGGACCGGCGGCAACCTTGGAGCTTGTCTCAACGGGGACGTAGCTTGGTGGCAACCAAGTGAACCTCGAGAGAAAATCATCGTGTCAACTTTGTTCTTCCCGTTGGTTTGCAAGTCCCTAACACAAGCTTGTATTTACTTTCATATATTTGTGCTTGTGTAGTTGCTCTTGTAATTAGTTAGCTCCTGTAGCTTGCTAGTTACCTTCTTGCTTGTGTAGCTAGAAGTAGTTCCCTTGCGTGACTAATTTGGTTTGTGTAACCTTGTTAGTCACATTGCTTAGTTTCTGTAGCTATGTAAGTTGCGCTCTCTAATTTGGCATTAGTTGCCTTGTTATTGAGCTTGCTAGTGAGCTTAGGCTTTGTGCGCTTTGTCTCACTAGTTTGAGTAGGAGCTCTCCCCATTTGCAAAGTACTAGTTGCATAGGTTTGTGTGACCTTGCTCCTAGAATTGGTTAGGTGAGCTCTTGCTAAGGTAGCACCTTGCTTGCTTGTTTAGGATCTTTTCAAGGTACTAGAGAACTTAGATAGAGAGGTGTAGTCTTGGCTAGACCGATAGTTTTAATTCCGCATTTGTTTCGGTTAGCCGACGCAATAAGTTTTAGAAAGGACTATTCACCCCCCTCTAGTCCGCCATCTCGACCCTTCAGTCTTTGCCAACAGGATTGAGAAGGGATGGAGAAGGTGAGGAGGCAGCGAGAGGGAGACGAAAGGGGCTGGGAGGGGGGTGAGAGGCTAGGGTGAGCGACCGAGGGGGTGGTCTGCGTTTTTATGAGCAAGGGAGGGAAGAAGCTGAACGGACACCAATGGTAAGTCCACCAAAACAAAGAAATGGATGACTTCAACTAGCCTAGTCCAACAAACCAAATAGACTGATCTTGGCTATACTAGTACAACTAGGAATTTATACACCAACCAAACAAAATCACACCTCAACTAGGCTAGCTATACACTGTGAACCAAACAAAGCCCACCTGGCTTGGTACACCCAGGCCAAGTGCAACCTAGCTCTAATATACTAGCCTGGCTCCAAGAGGCTGGCAAACAAACACACCCGTAATACCATGTAGCTAGCCACGGAAGTTTGTATGTTCTTGGGAGGAAGAAGATGAACGTAATACGAAAATACCATTGGATGGTGTGTTAGGAGTTATTTATTTTAGAAATTATTGGAGATGATTTATTATTCTTCCTAATTCTTTTTAGGGGACAAATTAGAAACCTTAGGAGATGCTCTTAGGCTCCTCTACCCCATCCACCGTGAGAGGGATGGAGAGGACTGAGTTTTTTTTATTCATGGAGAGGACGGTTGGGAGCCAGGGAACGGTGAATGGCCGCTCTGGTCTGCCGTAGCCCGTAGGGAGCAACGGCTAGTGGAAGGTACAGTTTTAGTCAGAGCCTAAAACAATACTTTCTATAAGACACTATACACCTCATAGAACCACAATTCTAATGGGACGGAGGTAGCAGAAAATAAGGAGGGGGAGGATGGTTCATGGATGGAGTACCTAAGTGCCTGTGTGCTACTCTCAATTCTCAAAGACGAAGAGATAGCAATGGCTATCCGAAATCTGAGTACTGGATGGGTTTTATCCGATAAAGAGATGGGTATGGAATCAACTTTCTACCCATGGGTATGTTATTGGGCAAAATCCTAAACCCATCAAGTACGGCGGGTATGAATGTGGGTGTATACTTACCATACCCGCCTACCCGCGGGTAAAAAAACACCCGCCAAAATAACCTGCAATCCTTGTCATTTTAGCCCATCTAGCTCATAAATTTGGCCCAAATCCAACTAAGTCGTCTTAGTATATATATGAATTTGATGTCATTATATGAATGTTAGTTTGTAACTTGTTGAAGACTTGGAAGATTTATTTTTGCATGTGAATGTCTCATATTTATATGTAATTCTCGGGTATGTTCTCGGGTACGGGTTACTCGTCGGGTAAAATTTACCCGCGCGGGTACGGGAATAGAAGCATTTTTGCACCCTTGTGCGGTACGAGTAACCCGACCGGTAAAATTTTGGCGTCTCGGGGTGCGGGTACGGGTGCCACTACCTGTTTGGTACCTACCCATTGCCATCTTGAAAGAGGACATCATTTCAAAATATCCAGGTTCAGGCCTTGTTTAGTTTCCTTGCGAAAACCTTCGGGCTACTGTAGCACTTTCGTTTGTATGTGGTAATTATTGTCCAATTATGTACTAACTAGTCTCAAAAGATTCATCAAATTACATGCAAACTGTGTAATTAGTTATTTTTATCTATATTTAATGCTCAATACATATGCCACAAGATTTGATGTGACGAAAAATTTTAAAATATTTTTAACTTTTGGAAAAACTAAACAAGGCCTCAATGGGGTCCTCTTTTTATCAAAAGAAAATGATACCTCTATGTTGAATCTGTCTCTCTTCCCCGTTTCTTCAACTTGAAAAGTGTCATACGGGCGACATCATATCAGAATTTATGTTTGGCTAGTGGGGTACCTACAAAACTGCTTGAGTGCCGATGATCATATATATATATAATTGGTTTTTATACTCTTCTTTGTAATCATCAGCAATTTGAATTGAGATCTTGCTTGGCACAGGTCAACTGCACTGGTAAACCTGTTTTTTTTTTAAAAAAAATAGCTTCATAAATAATTTTCTAGATAAAACTGAGATATTTTGAAATAAGTGTTTGGTAAATTACCTTCACCAAGTATTTATTGCATAAATGAGAGAGAGATGAGGGACAAATGCAATAAGCTATTTTTTCAGCTTCATCTCAACTCATGTCTTTATGAGACAAGAAACACGTGTTTGACAAAAAAAAGCTCCCAACAGCTCATAAAAATGTTGTCAGCTGTACGACCCTTAAGACCCTTAAGGTCTACGTGTGCGTGCGATAGCATTGGGGCCTTGTTTAGTTCCAAAAATTTTTATAAAAAATTTCAAATTCTCTATCACATCGAATCTTGCGATACATATATAAGGTACTAAATGTAGATAATAATAATAATTAATTGCGTAGTTTGTCTATAATTTACGAGACGAATCTTTTAAGCCTAGTTAATCTATAATTAGATTATAGTTGTCAAATACAAATGAAAGTGTTACTGTTTCCATTTTGTAATTTTTTTAACTTAAACAAGGCTCCGATCGTGCGTAGTGTTGTCGTGATGACGACATGGTGACGTTGCACGACTTGAACATGCCAACTAGTTCTCCAAGTGCGACGACACCCGGAGTAGCTCGTCCAGATAATCGGTGCCGAGGTCCTCCAGCTCCACGACGCCGTAACGCAACTCACGCGACGTCGTCACCTGCTGCTGCGGCACCGCCGCCGCCATGGCCGTGCAGGACGACGACACGCCGGACAACCCAGAGCATTGGCGCCGCGCCACGGGCGGCTGCCGCCGTTGCGTCTTTAGATTCCTGCTGTCGTCGCATGTCACGGTGGCGGCGAAGGGCTTGTTGCGCCTGCGCGTGCGCTTGGAGTGCCGGCGCTTCAGCGCGAGGACAGGGGAGCCACCGCCTCCGCCCGTGCCGCCGGCGAGCGCGAGCGCGCCCAGCGACTCCGTCACGCGCTCCACGGGGAAGTTGAGCACGGCGGCGGCGCCGCGCGCGGCGAAGGCGGCCTGGTCGTAGGCGAGCGCGGCGGCCTCGGGGGTGTCGAAGGTGCCGAGCCACACGCGGGCGCCCCTGCGCGTGGAGTCGCGGATCTCGGCCGCGAACTTGCCCCACGGCCGCTTGCGCACCCCGATGAAGGCCGTGGTCGTCGTCTCCCGCTTCTCGCCTCCCGCCGCCCAGGCGACGACGCCGTTGTTCGCCGCGTGCAGCGGCCAACTCCGCTGGTGGTGGTGTACCGCCTCGGAGGACGACGAAGAGAGCCAGTCGTCGGAGCAGCACTCGTCGTCGGCCGGGGCAAGAATGGCGGCGAGCTGCTGTAGTAGCATGTCGTCGCCGTGGGTCGTGTCGTGGCATAGCCACGCGGTGGCTGGTGCTGCGGCGGCAGGGTCGTCGCAGTTGGAGGCAGAGGAGGTGTGAGTAGGATCGCCTTGTTCCATTTCAGCAGAGTGTATAGTTGTGAGCAGTGCCGGAGGCCGGAGGCAGAAGAAGGAATTTATATAAAGCCTCCTGCAACAGAGGTCTTCAGCCCGAAAACCAAAACATTTTTAAAATTTTTCGTCACATCGAATATTTCAACATATAAATGAAGCATTAAACATACACGAAAATAAAAACTAATTGTACAGTTTATCTGTAAATCGCGAGACGAATCTTTTGATTCTAGTTAGTGGATAATTGGATAATATTTACCACAAACAAACGAAAATGCTACAATAGCGAAATCCAAAATCTTTTGGCATCTAAACAAGGCCAGAGTGGAGTGAGCTGATGATGGATTTCCGGATTTGACTTGTCGTCGGCTGTAGTGGATTTCCAGCGTGGGACCCGCCACAATGTTTGTTTTCACCACAGGTCAGCACAACGGCAGCGCTCACGTGATGGTAAAACTTCAGTCAGGCTGACGTAGGGCGGCTGGATACGACAAGCCGCCTAGCGTCACTTGCGCTGCTGCCATGCTTCTACAATAGGACCGTTCGGCCATAAAATATCTCAAAGGAGATCATCCTCTGCTGTAATGAAATTTTAGTGCCCCGTTCCTTTCTCGTCACCATCACCGAAAGACTTTTAGGCCACACTACTTTACAGAAATAACCTGCAGTTAGTCAGGTCATGTTTAGTTCATGAACAATTTTGCAAAATGATCAAGATTCGTTACATCAAACTTTACATTATATGAATGAAGCATTAAATATAAATAAAAAAATAACTAATTCTACAGTTCATCTTTTGAGCCTAGTTAGTTTATAGCTGAACAACAATTGTCAAATATAAACGAAAGTGCTACAGTATCACTTTACAAAAAATTTCACCAACTAAACAAGACCTCAATATGTTATTAGCATTATGTCATTTGATTGATCAATGATTTTTTTCAACACATGTGACATTTGTGATAGAAGGAAAAAAAACACGTCGGTTCCCACGAAGCACAGCATAAGTATATTGTCGTGGGTTAGCAACAGGTTCATGTCACGAGAGCAAATATAGTTGTGAATTACGGTCGTACTCTCTTCGCTCATAAATAACTGTCATTTTCATCATAAGTTTGGCTAAATTTATGAAAAATACGTGATGCATTTATATCAAATAATTTTTTGTATAACATAAGTTTGGCTAAATTTATTATGAAAATAGATTCAATCCCGATCGATCTAATTATATAACATAAATCATAATATTTTTATATAAAATTAGACACAGTTATTTCTCCGAAAGCGAGAATGACAATAATTTAGGGTCAAAGGGAGTAGGAACAGAGAAACTTGCTGGATGGTTGTTTATTATTCTGGAACAAGTAGTATGCCTTCGATCAAGTATTCAAGTGTGTTTAGCGCCTAGTTTTCTTATTATTTATTTTTCGTAGATGAAAGCTTCAGAGAAACTTAAGAAAATCCTTATATCATTCGTAACTTATAGCAATAGAGAATTTGGTGAAAATATCCTCCAACAGTCTTTTTAATTGCATATTTAAATATAAACATCCTCAATTTTAAATTTCTTGCTAGACAAAAATAGAGTATGAGACTGACTCTCTAGCCAAAGATATAAAAAACAGGTTGGAGGGTACAGAGATATAGAAAACAGTTATTTACTCAAATGACTCTAGATAATAATTTAGAGAGTTAATTTTAGAAAGACTCTTTGAGATACTATTATGGTCAGGGTTGATCCTTATATTTGTAATATCTGTCATCAATTTCGTTTGCAGGATACTGAATTTGCAATATTAGATGCAAGCTTAACTTAGAATTAAAAGGGGAAAATGATAATCTCTAGTTAGGCGATTTGTTGGGCTGGCCAAGGCCTATCGCAGAGGGAGGCCTTCAGCCAGAGTGGGCCGTGCTGCGTTCATGGGCCTAGCTAGGTTAGTGAGGAGATAATAAGGGACAAAATTTGCTAAAAGGAAAAAGATAATAAGGCGGCAAAAGAAGAAGAAGAAGAAGAGAAGAACAAAACAGAGAAAGAAACTTCGGCCAAGATCTGGTTTAAATTTTAGCAAAAAAAAAATCAAAAAAGTAGATTGTTGCCCGGGGACACATGGCTGCGAGATATATTTTTTCCTATTAAGATAGAAAAAAGTGATCAATGACAAATAAGTTCTAGACCTCAGTCAATTCTACAATTTTTATAATAAAGCTTGTCTTCATCTAACATTATATGAAAAAAGTTTGATTTGTTTTTCATTCGTACAAGTGGGTTTTTGGCAGCCTCAATACCTCATGCACATTTTTAGATAAAGCGCGTTTATTTCATCAAGCAAATGAAAATGTCCCGATCTCTACATCGAACCAGGTAGGTGCCCACAGCCGACCACGCACCTCACGCCGCCGCACGCATCCACTATGGAGACCAAATCTACTATCAGGCCTTATTTAGATCTGAAAAAAATTTTAGATTTCAACACTTTCATTTGTTTGTGGTAAATATTATCTAATCATACACTAACTAAGGTCAAAAGATTTGTCTCACGATTTACAGTGAAACTATGTGATTAGTTTTTGTTTTTGTCTATATTTAATGTTTCACGTATGTACCGCAAGATTCGATATGACAGAGAATTTTGAAAAACTTTTTCAATTTTAGGTGAACTAAACAAGGCCTCAGCCACCCGTATCATTCCTAGTGCAGGCGAGGCCACTGCAACAGTAGAGATGATGTGCTAGCTCGCGTTGTCACTGGAGATGCTTTGCCGTGCGGCTCGCACATGTGCTGGTTTAAGTTAACAATATTGATTTTCTTTTGTCTGGGTTCCACGTATCACTGCCGGGTTATATTACCAAGCGCCAGTGATAATTCAACCCTTTAATTGGGAACGCGGGGCTAAACAACCAGACTGGCCACGTTAGCAAAAAAAATTTCCACCGTTTGATCTCGTTTTGATGGCTCAGTTTTCTTCTGGGTAGCCTTGCTCTGGAGTCTTCCTAAGTTCTCCCGAAGACAAAACATGGAAGAAAAAAAATGTCGCGAGTCACGCCGGCTCTGCTTGTGCCGCCCTTCTCGCGCCGCCGCGGTCTCTCTCTCTCTCTCCACATGAGGCAGTGCACCAGGTGGGCACCTGCACTGGCCGCTCTCCGACGCGGTGGCGCACCAGTGCCTCCGGAATTTGGCCATGGCCGGATCCAGGGCGGCGGCGGCTATGCCCTCCCCTGTGCTAGGCGCACCTCCCTCTCAGGGCGGCAGCAGCTATCCCCTCCTTTGTGCGAGGCGCCCCCCCTCTCTCTGTCCCTATGCTCTATCGACATGGTGGTACAACAGCCGGCGGTGGCCACGGCCACGAGCCCTCTCCTCCTCCCCCGATATGGCTCAATGCGGATGGGTCTCGACCATGCCGTTGCCAGCGCAGGGCAGAAGTATGGCCTGGAAAGCAGCTCGTCCTCATCTTCATGCCTCTTCCTTTGTCCCACTATGGTTGTGCATAGGGCTCAATACTGCCACATTTGGTATAGAGCAGCCTCAGGTGATTCCGTATTTTCTCTTATTTTGTGCTTTTGCTTTTGTCCCTATGATTTCTCACTATTCTATGAATCGTGTTCTATTGTTTGGCCTATAATGCCTGCAGGTCCATTACAATTTTGAATGTTGATTGATTTGCAGTAGAGGGCACGCCATCACTACTGCTTGCCAACTTATCTGACCACAAAGTGGTGGTAACATATTTCCCTTGTCAGCAGAGCAGCGATGTTCAACTCCAGTAACATTCTGCATATGTTCAACTCCAGTAACATTTTGGATAGGCAGACTACTCTGAGGTTTGCCATCTGCCATTTCTTTTTTTCTTCTTAAGCTTGTGATGAAAAACTCCATACCCATTACTCAAGGATATGATCTAATATTCATTCGCTTGTGAAGTGCTAAGCATGACCTGTTACTTATATTATGCAATTTCTGAGAGTATCTCAGTTGTCAGCATGCCTTGAAGCTCTAAGTTGACGAACAAATTAAATGATGATTGAATTTTTTCTTAGGCCTCGAAAAATCTTGTTTTCATTGAATTTTTTTGCCTTTTTTATTGCAGCAGCAGAAATTTTGCAGGCCTTTAAAAGACCATGTTGGTTTGGAAAGACAAATGTCACTGGGAATTAATGTTATTTATCTCACCATTTCCTCTGAATTATATAGGCGCTGCAGTTGTATTTTCATGACATGTTTATGGCATACTCATAATTGAGCCAGCTGAGATCAAGGTAAACATATGTAACTTTTCTCTTACCGATCGACATGGAAGACATGTAGGATGTAGTCCAGAACAGCTTCACAGTTGTTGCTTACATGATTTTTTGTGGTCATACATTGCTCCATAAACTGCCTTTTGCTGTATTATAAGTCTAGATGGGTTAATTTGTGTTTGTTTATTTTCAGATAAAAATGATTGCAGGTTTATACACAAAAAATTGATGGCTTCATTTGTATTTGCGAACCCAGCCAAAAATGGTCACATGTTTAGTTTAATGAAATTTTGGGATGGTTGTTGTAGGTTTGGCTCTCAACTTTTTCTTTTTTTTTTGTTTCTGCCTATACAATCTGCTACATGCCAGCCTTCTTTTCCAGAAGTCCCTTTCCAATCTTATTTTTTTACTGCTCCCACTGACCTTTACAGTATGCCGTCTAATGAAAATAGTGGGAACCAAAAAGTGTTAGTGGACAAAAATTAGTATGTACACTTTGCAGGTTATCAGCTTCCTTCATGCCTTATTTGTACTAATGTTTGCTTTCATCACAAAGTGTACATACTAATTTTTGATATTTCAGCCTCATGATGCTTAAACCTAATCAGAATGTTATTATTTTTTTCCAGTTGAGTATCCACGCCTAGCTCAGATAGAAAGACGGATACAAGATCTTGAATCTACTCTCCCACTTGACAATGGTTTGGAAAAAGTAGCATCATATATGTTGAGGTGACAAAGCATCATATATGTACATGGAAGCCCTTGAAGGCTTTTTGTTGCACAAAAAAAATCAATCCACTCAACCTATACGCATCCTGTTCATAGCATGTTCTCCCTGTTTTCGTTAGAAACAACGATCTTGGTTCTTCGACAATAATGCATCATATGTGTAACAATGATCTTGGTTCTGACCTATCTATCCTTATTTTCTAAAGCTTATGTTTAGATTTCAACTATTATAAGCCATGAATTTTCAGTTAACATTGATCTTCTATGGGTTCAATTTTAAATTTGTGTTCCAATTATTTTCTTATATTTTTCAGCCCTAAAATATACACATCTTGGCTCGAACAGCCCTGAACTCCCATCGCCAACAACTAACTGTGCTTGCTTGTGCTAATTCTGGCTCTTTGTCGATGATGTGGTCATTCCAGTCAGGGGTTTTTTTTAGGTTCTCCTGCAGGTTGTGGTCATTTAATGTTTCTCTACTTCCATTTGTCATGTACCTTTTTAAGCCTTATATATCCCCTTCCAGTTTCAGTTTTCATTTGCTTTTGAAATGGAATGTCTATAGTTTGCATAGATGCAACTTCACATTGGTTGATGTTATTTCCTCAATTCGTTCCATGAATTTCAGCTAACATTGATCTTCTATGGGTTCAATTTTAAATTTATGTTCCAATTATTTTCTTATATTTTTCAGCCCTAAAATATACACATCTCGGTTCGAACAGCCCTGAACTCCCATCGCCAACAACTAAATTGTGCTTGCTTGTGCTAATTCTGGCTCTTTGTCGATGATGTGGTCATTCGAGTCAGGATTTTTTTAGGTTCTCCTGCAGGTTGTGGTCATTTAATGTTTCTCTACTTCCATTTGTCATGTACCTTTTTAAGCCTTCTATATCCCCTTCCAATTTCAGTTTTCATTTGCTTTTGAAATGGAATGTCTATAGTTTACATAGATGCAACCTTACATTGGTTGATGTTATTTCCTCATTTTGTTCCTATGTACAGCAAAGAAAAAGGTGAAGAAGGCAGTCACATTTACTATACATAGTAGATCAAGAAAATAGTTGCACACCTCTTGCTGAAGTTCATGGAGGCATCGGCCACAAGAGTGTCGTCCTTCTCAGGCAACAGATGATGTGAGAACCCCTCCCTCCCTCTTTGTCACTACCTTCCTCTACTATTTGATGACAATCTCTCCTCTTCAACTAGATTAACAATTACTTTAGTGTTTTGCCAAATTCATCATGACTTTATTGTGTGACCTCACCTCCAATGCTATTTGCTCAATCAACATAGGACTTCTAAATACATATGGTAAATGTTACACTGCATCTTATACACATAAGCCTCATATATTACTGGGTACAAGCATTATGAATCTTATCTACAGATACACACCTCCATGCAACCAGGCAGTGACAAAATGAATTTTGGAAGTGTTTATTTTCATTAATGTCTACAACAAGAAGTACTTCATACTTAGTAGACTAGCAATGGGGCTTACATTGCCAGCTACAATGATACATGCTTCAATTTGGGTCTCTTCTAGGCTTTATAGTATTTAAAGTCTGAATATGATGATTCTTTGTGCATGTACAAACTCACTTTTCCACACTGCAGAATTCTTCCGGTCAGAATGATGTGCGTATAACAATTAGTGGCTTATGGTTGGTTCCTTTGTTCCTTGCAGGCTTCCTGTCAATCGCTAATTGGGTTTGCACAACTGTCGTGTTGTTGACTGATAAGGACCTTGTCAACTAGACCATCAAAGCAGACTTAGTGGATATCCACGTGAGTACAAGCATTAGCTTCTATATGTTGTTTCACCACACACACACACACACACACACACACACACACACACACACACACACACACAAAGCAGTGTAGGTGACCCAACATGATTGGCAACTATTTCTATTGCTAAGTAGCATAAATTTGAAGCCTGAATCAATTACTAATTATCTTGTTTCATACAACAGTAGCCTTCCTCATTGCCATAACCTGATTATAAAATCTAAAATGCCACAATAGCTCAGTTTTCATACTTCCATCAATGATAAGTAGCTTTGTTGGTTCAGAGATAGTCACTGTGATTGTGAGCAAATTTCATATATGAGGCAGCTAGCCACCCAGCAACAAATCACCATTACGTTGTGTCTTAGCAAGGTTACTCATGATGTGCGTGCGCCCAAGTTCTATGATGTAATGGTTTTGATTGTCCTACTCTAGCACACCATAAGCCACCAACATCGCTGATTCGCTGTTGTATGCCTCAGACTCTGTTTCAACCAGATTGTAAATATATATATCAATGAAAGCATATGTTACCCATGCGAATAACTATGGCTATGATATATATATATATACCTTAACTCAATGAATCTCAACAAGTACTTACATCCTCGCGCGCAGGGGCGCGCGTTTGCCACTAGTTATCTATTCATTTGGTATCCAACAAAACGGCAGTAATACGCCTATCACTTTCATTTTAAGATTATCCGGCAGTCACAGTACTTGCGTGTTATGGTACAATAAACCAAGGCTAGTAGTGGTACACTATTGTCCCGTCGAAAACCACCTGTAGTTCTGGGTGGCGAGCCGAGACTAAGGGATCAGAACTAAAAGTTCCACTTTTAGTCCCGGCTCAACGGCCCGGGACTAAATGGGGACATTTAGTCCCGGTTGGTAAGTGACTATACGGGGCGCAAGGCAGTGACGTAGCGCCACCCCTGGCCACCCCTTTTAGTCCCGGTTGGTATTACCAACCGGGACTAAAGGGTTTTTTCTTTTTATTTTTCCTTTTTATTTCTTTATTGATTTTGGTTTTCAATTGTATATGTTCTCCAATTTATTCGTATACGCCGCTATTATCCGCACCTATACGAGAGCGTCATTATTGCACACAAATAAAGTATGAAACTACATATATATATTATCCGTATAATATATATATCTATATATATTATATAGCTATACACATACGTACATACACATTACATTACAATAATAATATTATGTACAAGTAATAATCAAGTGTGTTGCCACCGGTTAATGATTACATAATGTTTGCCCGCCCACTTAAAGCTCATACAAGTGTTCGTCCTTGTTTGGAATGGGCTTGAAGCCCTGCGGGTATAAGTCGAACTCGCCGTCTTCCGGAATGACATGATCGTTGATAAATCCGGCGATCGTCTCCTGGACTCCAAGGAGTAATGTGAACTTGAACACTTTATCTTTCATATTCCACTCCTTCCATTTGCATTAGTTAAAAAAGATATTAATATACATAAAATCTATTTAGTTCCAACAAATAAATAAGATATGAATTTACTGTATACACATGCATGTTACTTACTTTTAGAACACTTTGAGCAGGTTTAAATAGGGTGTACCGCATAAATTCACAAACATAGTATCCACATAGATTCGTTCCAAACGGCTGCGTGGGCACCCAAGGGAGTAGAACTGGAGGAGGAAGTGACACATTCAGATCCATATGATATTTTTGTTGTAGCCAAGCTCAAGCTCTGCCCAATAAGACGGTCGTTGATTAGGTATAGCTAGCATAATAAAGTAAAGGAGCACGCATCGATATTTAAAGTATGATATATACTTACCTCTGGATCATGTCTATTATGTCTTGATAGAGTGCTAGGTCTTTTTTCATTGAGTCCCACACATATATTTTTTGTTCCGTGATCTTAATCTCAATGAGTATCCAATGATCTCTGAATTTGTTTAGAGTCAACTTATATATGTATATCTTAATGTCGGATTAACTAAGACATGATATAACACAACACTTACCCCATATTGTAAGGGAAGAGTATCTTCTCCGTATGCCTTTGGTTATAAAAGAACCTCTGGAGGTTCTTCTCTATTTCCTTAGGCTTCAGATTCAATGGATCTTTAGTTTTAGTGTCCTTGTACACGACATATGGATCGATGAAACCAATTCGATTGTCTTTTTTTAATCTTTGTTCTCTCATCATGTGTCTGCACATCGTGAGCGTAGTTATTACGAATACATACATATGCTATAATGGGATTAATGATTGAAAGGAAGAATCACTTACAGACAGTAGCAGCTCATGAGAGATTTGTCGAGAGCATTCATATGGAGAAGTTGGTGTACTTCACTAAAATCTATCCATATGACGTCATCTCCATGGAAGTAGTGTCGGTCGCGGACTCGGACGGCAATCAATTCTTCTTCCTTATGTTTTGAGCTGACTCTCAAGTAGTACTCGTACAACTTGTATATTTGCGTACCAAGTCCTCGTACCTTCTCAGGGTGGCACATACTCCTGCCGTAAATGTACCGACTCTGATAGTCATCAACACCTCCGTGGATTGGCGCATCGGTACGCCCTAGAAGTGCTTCTAGGGGCAGCCCAGTTTCTTCCATCCAATTGCCGAGTTGATCTAAGTCCACATTAGCAGGTATAGTCATTGCCAGCAAGTTGGTGTTTGAACCGTACTCATTCGTAACCACTAGTGGCTGAACTGATTGTTGCGCTTGTTCACCGAGTTGTGCAACTTTTTTCTGGACTTTTCTTTTGTCTGCCTTGATTTTCTTTAGGACAGTACGGTCGTAGTCTGATATTGTTGACCCTGGTTGTTTACTCACAACACGGTTCGCGTCTGTAATTTTCTGCACCACTTGACGTAGCTTTGAACGAGGATACATTAGGTATGGCGGCTCTTGCTCTGCTTTTCTATTAGCTTTGCATGTTTCAAAGAATGCTTTGACTTCTGCTTTGCTTGCAGCAAGCACTTCCTCATCGGTCTTCTCATATGGAAGCTTGGTCGTCTTCGGGATCTTCGTGTTCAAAGCTTTCCAGTTTGCCGCACGTGGTTGGAGTGATCTCTGTGTCTCGGCGGACGACCTCTTCCTCCTCGATGCAGCACCAGCCGGTGCCGATGAGGCGGCGGCCGTTGTCGGCATTGGCGGAGGCAGCGGCGCAGGTGGAGCTTGCTGTTGTGGAGGAGATTCGGCCGTGGGCGGCGTTGGATTCCTTCGTGGAGGAGATGCGGCGGCCGGTGGTGGGGATGCGGCCTTCTCTTGTACGTCGTCGTCGTCGTCATGTCCCACGGCACTATGGTCATGCGGTGAATGGACAGACAGACTTCGGTGGGGGGAGGCCCTGGATTTGAAGAAAAACAAATAAGGTATATGTATACATGACTAAATGTAATTTGATACAGTATATAATTATAGAAAAAGCAGTAGCATCCACAATAATCCGCACCTGCTAGGGTTCGGTTGTGGCGGCGGCACCCCAGGAATAATGATGTACCGTTTCCTCCAACATATTAATGTCTTCTCCGCTTCACCAAGTGTCTTCTCTCCATCACCGCCTTCGATATCGAGAGGCACATTTTCACGGCCTCTAACCACTCTATCCACCGAGACACAAGCATATCCGACTGGTATTGGGACAGAGTGGATCCTTGGTGTCTTGGTGGGGTCGATAGGAGATACGACACTGATTGCCACCTTTACTGTGCCATCGCCCTCCGAAATATGGAGCTCACAAGACGTCAACGGAGCGGTGACATCATCCACCGAGAATGGCAGCCCTACGTCATCAACTTGCCTCGCAGGTGCCTCCGTAGAAGCACAAATGCTATTTAGATGAGCTGAGCAAGGGCTGATGTTGGCGGGCGGTGGCTGTGACCAGCTTTGGAGGCGGGAAGTTACAGCTTCATCCATGGCCTTTTGGATTTTCTCATCCATTGTGGCCTTCAGCGCTTGCTCTCGCTCAAGGGCCCGTTGAGCCACTTCTTGGGTCTTTATGAGTCCTTCCTCCAATCTGCGTATCCGTTCCCTGTCCTCTTCCTTCTTTCTCTAGCGGCTTCTGTAAGTTTTCCTATCAGCAGGGAAGGCATGTTCCCATGACACGGTGCCATAGCCTCTCGTCTGTCCACCGTGCTCAGGGTTCCCCAGGGCGAATGTCAACTCATCTTTATCTCTATTCGGCTACCATTCTCCACTTTGAGCGATGGAGCGAGCTTGATGGAATCTTTCCGCAACAGCTTGGATGCGTTCCCCATACACGACCTTTCCGGTCTCAAGGTCCAGTGAGCCTCCGTGAGCGAAAAACCAGTGCTTCGCGTGCTCAGGCCACTCGAGGGATTCGGGCACCAACCCCCTGTCGATTAACTCATTTTCGGCCTTTTCCCACTTAGGAACGGCGGTTTGGTTGCCACCTGATCCCATCGTATGGTGGTAGGTCTTGCGTCGGGCATTCTCTTAGTTCTTTCTCACCTGTTCCTGAGCCTCTTCGGACATCTTGAACCGTACAAAGTCGTCCCAAAACGGCCGTAGCTTCGCATAGTTTGGAGAGTTGAAGTCTGTAGTCATGTTTTTCTTGATGTAGTCTTGATATAGATGCTTCTTATAGCCCTGGAACATTGGGGCCATCTTCTTCATAGACCAATCTCGGACTCTTTCCTTCAACTGTTCATCGTTTGTCTCAAGTGTGAAATGTTGCAAGACATCACTCCAGAGTAGCTCCTTGTCACGTCTAGAGACATAACTGATTTCTGGGTGTTTCTTGTTCTCCTTCCATTCACGGATACTGATCGGGATCCTATCCCGGACAAGGTACCCTAAGTGGTAGACGAAGGCCCTTGAATGGGGTCCAAGTGGCTTGCCTGTTGCTTCCTCGAATTCTGAGATTACTAACCGGCCCTCCATAGGCTTCTTTGGGCCTCGTACTCTCCGGCTGGTCCCCGTGGTTGTCGTCGAGCTAGAGGGCTATGTAGAAAGAAACAAGACAATTTAGTACAAGATATTATTTCCAATTATATCTGTAAAAACAAAGGAGACTGCCATATTACAGACCTGCTGGCCAGCATTGTCTTGCTCATTCGGGTCGACCAAATACTGAGAGCAGTCATCGATGCCCTCAGGGTTCTCATCGCCTTCGCGATCATCGTGATAAACTTCTTCAGTGGGACCGCAGATCAGGTTCATCATTTCCTCTTCGTGTTCTCTCGGATCGGCCATTTCTGCAAAAATATGTCATTTCCTCTTCGTGTTCTCTCGGATCGGCCATTTCTGCAAA
This sequence comes from Sorghum bicolor, assembly GCF_000003195.3. Classification (NCBI taxonomy): domain Eukaryota; kingdom Viridiplantae; phylum Streptophyta; class Magnoliopsida; order Poales; family Poaceae; genus Sorghum; species Sorghum bicolor. The sequence goes on from NC_012874.2 coordinate 18,206,949, forward strand.
AATATGTGACACATGACTACTAGCACTACTGTGTATACCTGACAAGGAAACAATATATAAAACTAGGGTTTAGGGTTTAAGGGTTAGGGCTTAGGGCTTAGGTTTAGGGTTTAGAGTATATCATTTGCTAACAATTAAATATATCATAATTGTACCACTAATTTATACCACTAATTGTACCACTAATTATAGCACTAATTGTACCACTAATAGTAAGTGAACATCTAGATACATCATAGAACATCACTAAATAAATTATAGAACATCACATCGCATATATATTGTATACTTTGTGAACATCGCTAAAATATGTTATAGAACATCAAATATATATTATGTGAAAAAAACCTAAATACACCATAGACTATCACTAATTACATTAAAGAACATCGTATATATATTACGTGAAAATAAATAAGAAATTGGTACTATAATATACATGAAAATAAATAAATATATATGAATTTGAGCAGAGACAATATTCTAGATTTATAAGAAATTGGTACTATAATATACATGAAAATAATGTAATACAAATAATAACTAGAGCAAAGCATAAGAAAAAAAATAAAAACATGTAACAAAGATAAAAATTTAAAGAACATCGTATATATATTACGTGAACATCACTATAGTTATTTCTTTGTTTATTCATATTTTTTCATTTTTTTTCATTTTCATTTCTCAGGCCTTGTTTAGTTCGCAAAAATTGCAGTTTTTGGCTACTGTAGCACTTTCATTTTTATTTGATAAACATTGTCCAATTATGAAATAATTAGACTCAAAAGATTCATCTTACAAATTACAGGTAAACAGTGCAAATAGTTTTTATTTTCGTCTATTTGCAAAATAGGAATAGTACTACTTTCGTTTGTATTTGATAAATATTATCCAATCATGTACTTATTAGACTCAAAAGATTCGTCTCATCAATTCCGACCAAATTGTGCAATTAGTTTTTATTTTCGTCTATATTTAATACTTCATGCATGCGTCTAAAGATTTAATATGACGGAGAATCTGAAAAATTTTGCAAAATTTTTTAGAACTAAACAAGGCCTATCCCACGAGGGCTCGGGCGCACGGGGCCGGGGCTCGGGCTGCGCCACCGGCCGGTGGGGGCGCGCGTGGCCACGCGCGTGCCCGACGGTGTACGGCGTGGGGCGCGACGTACGGCGGCGCGCGCGCGCGAGAGAAGGAGAGAAAGAGAGGAGAGAGGGATACAGGCGGAGGGAGCGCGGTGTACGACGGCGGGGCGTCCTCGGGGCGCCGCTCGAGCAACGACGACGGAGAGGCGGCGGAGAAGACGAGGGGTCGTGCGCGGCGGTTAGGGCAGGAGGAAGACGACGGACGCAGGCGCAGTGGGCAGGAGGAAGAAGGGCTCTGCCCATTATAGGGTAGGGCACCTTTAGTCCCGAGTCGAGCTAGCACCCGGGACTAAAGGACCTTTGACCCCGGTTCCACCCAGGCACCGGGACTAAAGGTCGGTTCCTGGATGGAACTGGGGTTAAAGGTCCTTTAGTCTCGGGTGCTAGCACGACTCGGGACTAAAGGGTCGTTCTCACCAAATTATGGCGCCAGTTTAGGCGCCATAATTTGGTTTTTCTTTTTTTTCCTCTTTAGATTGTTAAATGCATTATAATTAAATAAATCTGATAAAATTGTTTAAAAATACACATTAATTTTATTCTGCTCTACTCATCAGTATAAAAATTATTAACACAATTGTTTTTCAAATATTTCATATTATTCAAAATAAATGTTATTCATAATGAATATTGTGTTAATGCAAAAATATAATAGCCAATTAAATTTTAAAAAAAATGTTGGCTTTAGACAGATACTTTGTTTTTGGGTCATTTGGACATTAAACTTTTGTTTCTTTAATAATAATTATACAAATTCACGACATTGATTGTATAAATTTGAAATTTAAATTTTCAAAAGTTGTAAGATGGATTTTGGAACCCTGGATGGCCTCAAATTGAAAACTCTCCACTTATCAAGACCTACATTTTCTCTAATGGTCACATTTTCATTTGAAAAAGTTTAGACCACTCAATTTTGAAATTTGAAAGAATTCATAGCGAAATGCTAATATTCAGAACCATGGATGGCCTCAAATGGAAAACTCATGAATAACAATATTGCTCCACTCATCAAGATCTACATTGCATATATAGACCATTCTCGCATTTGACAAAGTGTTGGCAAAGTGTAGTTCAAAATCCACATTCCCACGTATAGTTTCATAAAGTTTGTGTGCGATTCAAGATTTGGTGAGTATTGTTTACATAAACTTTCCCAAATGAAAAAATGGTCTATATAAAAATTTTGGATATTGATGAGCTCTAACAACTTGGTATTCAAAAGATTTTCATTGCAAGTCATTTTCTCCGTCGTTTGACCAAGTTTGACCAAAGCCCGTCTTCGAATTTGAAAACATGTGCCTCGGACTCGATCAAATTTATCCAGATGAAAATATGATCCATCTACGAAATGTAGGTCTTGATGAGACCTAACAACTTGGTATTCAAAAGGTTTCCATTTGAAGTACTCAGATGGGTTATTTGACCAAGTTTGACCAAAGTCAAAATAGTGGGTTTCACAAACACACACTTTGACCGAGCCCTGGATGCCCTCAAATAGAAAAATCATGAATACAAAGTTTGTTCCACTCATCAAGACCTACATTTTCTCTAATGGTCACTTTTTCATTTGAAAAAGTTTGGACCACTAAATTTTGAAATTTGAAAGAATTCATAGCGAAACACTAATTGTCAGAACCATGGATGGCCTCAAATGGAAAACTCATGAATACTAATATTGCTCCACTCATCAAGATCTACATTTCATATATAGACCATTTTTGCATTTGACAAAGTACTGGCAAAGTGTAGTTCAAAATCCACACTTCCCACGTATAGTTTCATAAAGTTTGTGTGAGATTCAAGATTTGGTGAGTATTGTTTACATAAGCTTTCCCAAATGGAAAAATGGTCTATATAAAAAGTTTGGATATTGATGAGCTCTAACAACTTGGTTTTCAAAAGATTTTCATTCCAAGTCATTTTCTCCGTCGTTTGACCAAAGCCCGTCTTCGAATTTGAAAACATGTGCCTCGGACTCGATCAAATTTATCCAGATGAAAATATGATCCATCTACGAAATGTAGGTCTTGATGAGACCTAACAACTTGGTATTCAAAAGTTTTCCATTTGAAGTACTCAGATGGGTCATTTGACCAAGTTTGACCAAAGTCAAAATAGTGGCTTTCACAAACACACACTTTGACCGAGCCCTGGATGGCCTCAAATAGAAAACTCATGAATACAAATTTTGTTCCACTCATCAAGACCTACATTTTCTCTAATGGTCACATTTTCATTTGACAAAGTATGGACCACTCAATTTTGAAATTTGAAAGAATTCATAGCGAAACGCTAATTTTCAGAACCATGGATGGCCTCAAATGGAAAACTCATGAATACCAATATTGCTCCACTCATCAATATCTACATTTCATATATAGACCATTTTTGCATTTGACAAAGTGCTGGCAAAGTGTAGTTCAAAATCCACACTTCCCACGTATAGTTTCATAAAGTTTGTGTGAGATTCAAGATTTGGTGAGTATTGTTTACATAAACTTTCCCAAATGGAAAAATGGTCTTTATAAAAAGTTTGGATATTGATGAGCTCTAACAACTTGGTATTCAAAAGATTTTCATTCCAAGTCATTTTCTCCGTCGTTTGACCAAGTTTGACCAAAGCCCGTCTTCGAATTTGAAAACATGTGCCTCGGACTCGATCAAATTTATCCGGATGAAAATATGATCCATCTATGAAATGTAGGTCTTGATGAGACCTAACAACTTGGTATTCAAAAGTTTTCCATTTGAAGTACTCAGATGGGTCATTTGTCCAAGTTTGGCCAAAGTCAAAATAGTGGGTTTCACAAACACACACTTTGACCGAGCCCTGGATGGCCTCAAATAGAAAATTCATGAATACAAAGTTTGTTCCACTCATCAAGACCTACATTTTCTCTAATGGTCACATTTTCATTTGAAAAAGTTTGGACCACTCAATTTTGAAATTTGAAGGAATTCATAGCGAAACGCTAATTTTCAGAACCATGGATGGCCTCAAATGGAAAACTCATGAATACCAATATTGCTCCACTCATCAAGATCTACATTTCATGTATAGACCATTTTTGCATTTGACAAAGTGCTGGCAAAGTGTAGTTCAAAATCCACACTTCCCACGTATAGTTTCATAAAGTTTGTGTGAGATTCAAGATTTGGTGAGTATTATTTGCATAAACTTCCCCAAATGGAAAAATGGTCTATATAAAAAGTTTGGATATTGATGATCTCTAACAACTTGGTATTCAAAAGATTTTCATTCCAAGTCATTTTCTCCGTCGTTTGACCAAGTTTGACGAAAGCCCGTCTTCGAATTTGAAAACATGTGCCTCGGACTCGATCAAATTTATCCAGATGAAAATATGATCCATCTATGAAATGTAGGTCTTGATGAGACCTAACAACTTGGTATTCAAAAGTTTTCCATTTGAAGTACTCAGATGGGTCATTTGTCCAAGTTTGACCAAAGTCAAAATAGTGGGTTTCACAAACACACACTTTGACCGAGCCCTGGATGGCCTCAAATAGAAAACTCATGAATACAAAGTTTGTTCCACTCATCCAGACCTACATTTTCTCTAATGGTCACTTTTTCATTTAAAAAAGTTTGGACCACTAAATTTTGAAATTTGAAAGAATTCATAGCGAAACGCTAATTTTCAGAACCATGGATGGCCTCAAATGGAAAACTCATGAATACCAATATTGCTCCACTCATCAAGATCTACATTTCATCTATAGACCATTTTTGCAGTTTTGGATGGCCTCAAGATGTTACAATTATATTACATTCCGTAACCATGGAGTGTTACAATTATATTACACATAATCAAGTGTAGTTCAAAATCCACATCAAGATGTTACAATTATATTACACAAGATGTCAAGTACAAATCACTACCATTATCAAGCTAGCACAGTGGTAAACTTTTTCTTAACATAATGCCCTTGGTTATGATCATTCCGTAACCATGGAGTGTCCTCTATAGCGAGCATGATGCTTGGGTCTTTGGCCACACAGAAGGGTGGGATCCGTTCATCCTTTTCATAATCCTCTGACACGTCTGACTTGTCTTCAATTCCCACGATGTTTCTTTTCCCTGTAAGAACGATGTGTCGCTTTGGCTCGTTGGTGTTTTTCTCATCTTGTTTCCCTCTCTTGGGTTTTGTAGACATGTCTTTCACATAGAACACCTGATTTCACCTTAGTACCGAGGACGAATGGATCGTTTGTATATCCAATATTGTTGAGGTCCACTGTTGTCATTCCGTACTCCTTATCGACTAATACCCCTCCTTTCATCTTCACCCATTGGCATCAGAATAAAGGGACTTTAAAATTATGTGCATAGTCTAGTTCCCAAATCTCCTCTATACGACCATAGTATGTGTGCCTGTCCCCATTCGTGTCCGTGGCATCCACACGGACACCACTGTTTTGGTTGGTACTCTTTTTATCTTGTGATACGGTGTAAAATGTATTTCCATTTATCTCGTACCCTTTGTACGTGAGGACGTGCCACGCTGGTTGCCTAGCCAACAAATAAAGTTCATCTCCAATATCTTTATCACTCTGGCATTTTTTTCGCAACCAGTCACCGAATGTTTCCATGAGATGACGCGTAACCCAAGTCTCATTCTTTCCAGGATTATCAGATCATACAAAATCCATGTGTTCCTCAATATAGGGTTCCACCACAATAGAGTTTCGAAGGACTGTGTAGTGCGCTTTATTGAATAAATCATCACCCTGGCTGATATATGTTTTCTTTCCTAGTGTACCCTTTCCACTGAGTCTCCCCTCATACCTTGATTCAGGAAGACCAATCGGGTCAAGATCAGGAATAAAGTCCACACAGAACTCAATGACCTCCTCTGTCCCGTATCCCTTGATGATGCTTCCTTTTGGCCGACCCCGCTGGTGAACATATTTTTTCAGTACACCCATAAATCTCTCTAAGGGAAACATGTTGTGTAGGAAGACAGGACCCAAAATATGAATCTCTTTGACCAGATGAACTAGGAGATGTGTCATGATATCAAAGAAAGATGGAGGAAACACCAACTCAAAGCTGACAAGACATTGAACCACAACGTTCTGTAGAGTAGCTAGATCAAGACGATTGATTGCCTTCTGAGAAATTGCATTGAGGAATGCACACAACTTCACGGTGGCTAGACGTACATGTGGAGGTAGAATTCCTCTTAAGGCAACCAGAAGCAGTTGTGTCATAATCACGTGGCAGTCGTGCGATTTTAAGTTGACAAATTTTTTCTCTGGCACATTTATTATACGCTTTATGTTGGAGGAGAACCCAGATGGGACCTTGATGCTGCTTAGGCACTCAAACATGATTTCCTTCTCCTCATTGCTAAGAGTGTAGCTAGCAGGTCTTAAATACTAGCGTCCATCATCTGTTTGCTCTGGATGCAGGTTGTCTCGTTCTTTCATGCGCTTTAAGTCCTCTCGAGCCTCAAGGGTATCCTTAGGCTTTCCAAACACACCCATAAACCCTAGGAGATTGACACAAAGATTCTTCGTCAGGTGCATCACGTCGATGGAGTGGCGGATCTCAAGGTGTTTCCAATATGGAAGCTCCCAAAATATTGACTTTTTCTTCGACATTGGGGCACGCCCCGAAGCGTCTTTCGGAACAGGTTCGCTGCCTTCTCCCTTTCCAAACACTACTTTCAAATCTTTGACCATCTCGAATACCTCTGCCCCATCTCAGTTGCCTGGCTTGGACCAGTGTTCTGCCGTACCTTTAAAATGTTTGCCTTTCTTTCTCAACTGGTGGTTCTTAGCAAGAAATCGACGATGGCCAAGGTACACGACCTTTCGGTATTTTTTCAAATAGACAGCTTGAAGGTCACCAAAGCAATGGGTGCAAGCATTATATCCCTTGTTTGTCTGTCCTGAAAGATTGCTTAGAGCTGGCCAATCATTGATTGTCACGAACAACAATGCTCGTAGGTCGAATGCTTCCTGTTTGTAATCATCCCACATACGCACACCTGGTTTGCTCCATAGAAGCTGGAGTTCCTCAACCAATGGCCTCAGGTAAACATCGATGTCGTTGCCAGATTGCTTCGGACCTTGGATGAGCACCGGTATCATAATGAACTTCCGCTTCATGCATAACCACGGAGGAAGGTTGTAGATACATAGAGTAATGGGCCAAGTGCTATGACTAGAGCTCTGGTCCCCAAAAGGATTCAATCCATCCGTACTCAATGCGAACCTTAGGTTTCTTGCGTCTTCTGCAAAGTCCAAGAATTCTCTATCGATTCCTCTCCACTGAGAACCATTTGCAGGGTGTCTCAACATGTTGTCCACCTTACGGTCTTCTTTGTGCCATCGTAACAACTTTGCATGCTCCTTATTTCTGAACAAACGTTTTAGGCATGGAATTATTGGAGCATACCACATAACCTTGGCAGGGATTCTCTTCCTCGGATGTTCTTCATCCTCAACATCGCTAGGGTCATCTCGCAAGATCTTGTACCGTGACGCATGGCAAACAGGGCATTCATCTAATTTCTCATGCTCGCCACGGTACATGATGCAGTCATTAGGGCATGCATGTATCTTCTCGATTTGTAATCCCAAAGGGCAGACGATCTTTTTTGCTTTGTATGTAGTGGTGGGTAACTCATTAGGCTTCGGAAGCATCTTTTTTTGGATCTTCAGTAATTTTCCAAATGCCTTGTTAGAAATACCATTCTCTGCCTTCCACTGTAACAACTCCAGTGTCGTTCCTAGCTTTTTCTATCCCTCTTCGGCCGACAGGTAGAGTAGCTTCTTGTGATCCTCTAGCATTTTGTCAAATTTAGCCTTCTCCTTTGCACTTTCACAATCTCTCTGTACGTCGCGAATGACATCACCAAGAGCATCGTCATCATCAACGATACTGTTTCCTGTATCCCCGTCTTCTTCACCTTCGTCCTCTACTGCGAAGTCGCAGTATTGAGCAAAAACATCGTCAGGGTACGCTTGCTCTTCTTCACCTTCTTCCATTATAACCCCGGACTCTCCGTGTTTGGTCCAACAAATATAGTTTGGCATGAAACCATTCGTGAACAAGTGCAAGTGAATTTCTCTTGAGTTTGAAAATTCATTCAAATTCTTACACACGGCACATGGGCAGCACATAAAACCATCCCGCTTATTTTGTTCTGCCACTCTGCGGAATTCTCGCACGCCCTCAATGAACTCGTTGGAGCGGCGATCGGCATTGTACATCCAATGGCGTGCCATTATCTGCATTATCATGGAATTATAATTTTTCTATTAGAAGCTATAATTTTATCAATAAAGAAAATTAATTTCAAGAATTTTTAAAGTGAAAAAAAATTTATTTAACAATTACAACAAAAATTATATTATTAATATTTTAAAATGAGAACATGAACATATTAAAGTAAAAAATATCCTATAATATCTATAATAGAACTAACATGATTCGTGTATACATAGTAGTAATGATTTGTGTATACTAGTTTTTAGCGGGCACACACTTAGCATCGTTCAAAAAAATTCAAACATGAGAAGATGATGATTGGAGAGATGGCAACATGAAATAATTAAAATAGACATATGTCCAATATGAAATTACATATGGCGGTAGGAGGATGAAGCTAGCAACCTTTCAAACAAATCGACGACGGCGTAGAAGCGTTGAAATGGATCGATCACGGGAGATGAGAGCAATAACAAGAAAGAACAATGGAAGAACAAGCAAGAACAAAGGACCTCGCGCTCGGGCAGGGAGAGGAAGAAGAGAGGAGGGAGATTCAATTTATAGCAGGGAGAGTTTAGTCCCGGTTGGTGTTGCCAACCGGGGCTAAACACCTACCTTTAGCCCCGGTTGGTGCCAAAGACCGGGACAAAAGGTTTAGTCCCGGTTAGTGGCATAAACCGGGGCTAAAAGTAGGTCTTTAGTTCCGGTTGGTAACACACACCGGGACTAAAGGTCCCTCCCCGACAGCGCATGACACCGGAGCCGTTGGGGAGGGACCGTTAGTCCCGGTTGGCTTTACCAACCGGGACTAAAGATCTCTTTTGTCCTGGGTGCCAAAAATGCTGGGACTAAAGGTCATTTGGCACATCGACGAAAGGTCTGTTCTCTAGTAGTGTAGAACACTAGTGGCACTGTGGCAGTCACAGTGCTTGCGTGTTATGACTGATGCTTTCTACCGGCGCCTCCCATTTTTTTACTGGCTGTTTGAAACAACTACACACCAGTGGAGTTACAAAGGTGGGACTCCACTTTGGAACCGCTGCACAAAACATTTTTATTGGCAGTTCACTTAAGATAGCCGTAGCCGTATGTGTAAATACGATATTTTCACTGGCCGTTTTCTTTATGCAACCGCCAATAAAAATATGTGATACACTGGCGGTTTATGTAAAGGAGCCCCTAGTATAAATATAATATTTACATTGGCCGTCACCTTCAATAAGCCGCCAGTACATGTTAGTTTAAGATAACCGCCAGTAATATGTCCAACACTAATTATTGCGGCCAACTCCTGGTCAACCAGCACTTATTGCAGCACTGCTTGGTTGTCCTCTCCGACCAAACACTCGCCGGCGGCCAATTGTGGTGACTTTGGAGCGCCAAAATTTGAAAAATACGTAAGGGGAAGGTTGAGGATGTGGCTTAGATTAATTAGTTAATATGCCTCTTAGAAGTCTTTTTGCATTAGTGCTTTTCTCACTTTTTGGGTTAGTTATATCTATAAATTGATCTTTCCACGGGTTGTGTTTCGATAGATAGAGAATGGTAGTAGATTTTTGTCTTAGGGTTTCAATGTATGGTGCCTTAATTAGAAGATTTGGATTAGTTGTGTGTGCCTCTCAAAGTTGAGAAAAAACAAGTTCTAGCTAGAGAGAGTTTCGAAGTTAGAAATGTTATAAAATTTAGAACTTCCGGTTGGCTACTAGAACTACTGGTTTTCATAGAGAGCGTTTCATGCATAGTTGTGCAGATTCTTGTCTTAGACGTCGAAATTATTTGTTAAAAAGTTTACAATTGTTATCTAGATTCTATATCCACTAAACTAGATTGTTTTCAATCACAATAATTTTTAGTTTTTTCAAAAAAATACAATAATTTCAATTTTCATCAAATATTTTGTAATGGACCCATTTATTTATAACATTATAATTTATGTACAACTGGAGATATCAAGACCGTTATGGATCTAGTTTCAGCCACGCCCACCTTCTTCCCTGCTCCCTCGCTCTATGACCAGCACTAGCTAGCCACCTTCCATTAGTGGCGACTTGGAGGTTAGTTATATGCCCAGACGCTTTCTGCATTAGTGTTTTTCTCACTTTTGTGTTAAAACAATATCTTGCTAGATATAGAACTTTCATCAATTGTAGTGTTTTCGTAGTAGATTTTTGGCTTAGGGTTCTGATGTATGGTGTCTTAATTAGAAGATTTAGATTAGTGGTGGCTGCCTCTCAAAGTTGAGAAAAAACAAGTTTTGCTAGAGAGATAGTTTCAAAATTAGAAACGTTGCAAAGTTTAGAACTTCTAGTAGGGTACCAGAACTTCTTGTTCTCGCTGATTACAACTGTTATCATATTATGCATCATTTGCTCTCAGATTTTACAATTTTATCTATATTTTGTATCTAGTAAACTAGATTGTTTGTATCGATGTTTTACCACCGATAGCCTGCCATGGGGGTACCTAGGACAGTTATTCGGGCTCAGTGTATGCTGGAACTCGATGGTTAATGCAAGAGATCATAAATTTATCCTCATTTGGGCACTCGAGTTCAATCTCGAGTAATAGCCTTTACGCCGAGTCAGTGTTAGCCTTTGGATTTTATTGAGCACATCGTATCATTCATTGTTACAAGGGGTACCCCCAACCTCTCTTTATATCGGTAGACGACTGAGAGGCAGTTTGTTATTCTAGATGGATTTATAGATAGTGTTATATTTCTAATATAGAAGGTACTTTTTATGAGAATCTGGCTAGTCTGCCTTAATCTACTCAAAGTTAGAGACGCACTTTGATTTTCTTTCTCCTAGAATTACAGGCCAGGGCAAGGCCCACCCTCTAGTAACTGCTGACGAGGAACCCTAGGGATCCCATACCGACAAGCTCCTGAGCATTCCATGGTTGATCTTGAAAATCTCTTTTGTTCCTCCTAGTCCATTGTAGATAGGAATAAGTCTCATCTGAGTCCTTTCTGAAGGAAACCTTTGAGTGATCTTCTCAGAATTTCTTGGAGTGATGTGTATTTTTTGAAAAAAATGCACTCACTGAGTGTAGCCCCCGAGCCTCTTGCTATTTGGTACAAAAGCTAGAGGGTCCTCCATTTTTTTGAAAATTTTGAGGGTCTTTTCTGAGCATATGTTCCCAGCAGCCCCCCGAGCCTCTATATGGATTATTTTATGGAAAGAGACGGGAGAGAGGGCCTAGTAGTCGTATCCTCAAAAAATGTGCTTCCGACTTCTTCTACAGTCTTTGGCTTGTTGCCTTCTTTCATTAGAGTTGGGTGGTAGTTGGTTGTTGAGTATTTACTCTCAGGCGTTCACGAGTTATACAGTTGATGCAAAAGCTGATCTGCAAACAAAGGGCTAATACCCGATTCAAACGTTAAGGCGTGCCAGCCGATTTGACCTTACTATCGGCAAAGGTGATAACTCGAATACTTTGGTCCCGACAACAGCGATGCGCCCGGATGCCACGGCCAAGAGGTATTCACACGGAACTTGAGAATACGCCGAGCTTAAGTCGACGAACTCCGAAGAACTCGTAATGAAAAGGAAAATATGACGAAGTCGTCGAAAAAGTAGATGCTGGAATATGAGTAAAAACTCGTGTTTGATTGATTGATAGATGTCTCAATTACAAGGCCCTAGGGTCTACATTTATACCCTGCTCAAAGAGCTACAACCAGACACGACTAGAATTCAAATTCCAAATTTAAACAGAATCCGTGTACAAAACGATTTAAATAACTAAGGAAAATATAAAACTATCCTGCCGTGACAAGCTAGGACACCATCACGGACCAATTGGCAACCTCCAAGCCTTCCTTCCATGTCATTGGCAGACTCCCCATCGGCAACGGTTAATACTGGCCATCGGCATAAACACATCACCACCCATGGACTTAGCCACATTCAGCTGTCTCCTCATCGGCAACCACTCTTATCGGCAACTCTCCTGCAGACCAGTCACTATTGCCCTTTCTTGCCAATCTACACTCTACCGATCCTGGGTACATGTCCAAAAACAGTGTCAACACATGCCCCCCAATTTCGGAGTATGAAATCATTAATGCTCCAAAATTCTCTGCAGTAATGATGCCTTTCTGCAATTAATTCTCCCAATTTGGTAACCGACAACCTTAATCTGAACAACCTTGGTCCAATTCCTCCGCAGATCCCTCGAAATCCTCAACTTCCCAAATGGACATCTCCACTTTAGTCGCCCATCGGCAATGTTACCGTTACAGAGACCTGCCGATGGACTGACCAGGATGTCCTGTTCAGTAAAGTATCTTATCCTCCCAAACGGATATCCCTACTTTATCCGTCCATCGACAATATTACCGTTACAAGGCGCTGCCGATGGACCGACCAGGAAATCTCGCACAGTAAAATATCTCCAGATCACGACCGCTTCCTGTTAAATCACCTACACAATCCCTTGATTACCGTGCGAACAGTTACCATATCCTCTTGAGTATCCTCGGATTTCACGGATACGGCGAAGTGATAAGTCAGATTTACCCTTGCCCATTTTGTCCTATAAATAGTTCCTTCTCGGGTACTCCTTCCCCATCGCATCATTCCACAGTTCCAACTCCACCTTCCTGGCGGCGGCGCTTTTCGAGATCTCCAAGAACTCCAACGAAGCCCCTTCTTCACCGACCTTGAAGCCTTCGATCACCCTCTTTGTGAGGAAATGACCATCAACTTCACCGTTCCTGAGGTTAGTTCTTCACCCTACCTCTCGTACTTTTATCATATCCCTGTTCATCCATAATTTATTTTACTGAATATTCTTCTTCTTTTTTTCTTTTGCTCTCCTTTTTATCTTTGAAACCATTAGAATCTGTCCAATAAAATTGTCATCCCTACCGATCAACCACATCTCCAATGCCTTGGTCCGTTAGGGAACCCAGATCCCACCGATTTAATCAACGAAGAAACAAACAGAATCCCCTTTAGAGCCGAGAACTTTTCCCTAGATCTGTGGAAGGATACCTTTCGTTCCTGGCCCAGTCCTACCATAGGATGGAAGGATTGGTTCCTGAGAGTCAGCCACTCAAATGAAGTTTAGTGGGGTGAATGAAAACTAGACCAATGCATCAGGTTGTCCATTGCCGATATACACAGAAATGAGTCATTGCTGATAGCTGCGTCATATTTGTGGTCAGACACACTCAATGCCTTCATCTTCGGCCATGGCCCTGCTTCCCCTACACTTGCCGATGTGGTTATGCTTGCCGGCTTAGATGTATCTTCTGCCGATAGCACGCACTTTTTTGATACCAAGCCCAGTGCTAAGGTAGAAACCCGCTCCATCGGTGGTTGGTCAGGGTACATCCAAAAATACAAATGGACAGGCCCTGTTAACATAAAGGAACAGACCAGCTTCCTGAACATGTGGTTGGACAAATTTGTATTCTGTGGTCGATCGGCAGGACCAACTTCCGTCTACCTAGCAGCAGCAGAAAGATTAGCCAATGGTGGCCGATTTCCCCTCGGCCGATACCTGCTTGGCGCGACTTACCACCTCCTCCATCAAGTAACCAGGAAACTCCTGCTCGGCCAGTCCATCGGCAACTTGGGGGGTCCTTGGTGGTTTATCAATATGTGGCTTAGCCTCCACATGCACAAGCGTATAGAGTTCGACCTCTTCGCACAGCACTTCCCTAGGGATATAGCCGAGGATTATGAATTGGAGGAAGAAGAATCGGCAATGCGTCCTCCTCTAAACTTTGGCGAGGCTGTCATAGTTTTGCCTGCACAGGTGGCAACGCAGACCAGGTCAGCCGATTCTTCCAGACCTTGTACGAAGGCCTGACCAGAGAGCAGCGAGCGTGGATGCCTTATGAAGATCCACATACTATGTTTCCTCTGGTTTTCCATCCATTCAACGACGCTCTCAACAAGGATCATGATGTAATGATGGCACTGATCACTCCCAGAGCTATACCAGTGAATTTCTTCGGCAGTGGGAAAGTTTCCAACCAAACTTATGAGTTCTACAACCCATCGGCACTAGCTCGTCAACTAGCTTTCGGCCAGCTGCCGATCGCACTCTGTTATGCCGATGTGATAAAACCCAGGGAAACCATCACTAACCTTCTCGAGTGGATTCGAGTAGCTCAATTGCCACCGAGTGCCGATACAGATGCAGATTTATCAGAGTGGATCCCGACTCTCTTCATCACTCAGGCGTACAAACAATGGTGGGAAGAATGGAATGAGCATTTGTTCTGCAAATCGGCTTTCACGTACCTCGGCATGATCGACCCCCAGTACAAAGTTCCTGACAATACTGTAAGTATTTCCAAACCGATGTCTCAATTCTTTCACTTTTATTTCCATCGGTAACTCACTTTCTGTATTATATTGCAGGTTGACAACGTTCCCCCATCGGTTAGCAGGAGTGACAAGCCGATTGACCTCTTTCCATCAGGCCCGATCTCCTCAATCGGCAACAACGCTCCCACTTTGGCTGCCATCATGCATCGAGGCGTACGCCTCAAGAAAGTCACCACCAAGAGGGCTAAGACATCTCCATCGGTAGCTGCCTCTGCTTTGGCACAGGCTTTCAAGGTAAACTTTTATACCGATTTCATCTTTACATCTAATATGCTTGTACTCACGAATCTTTATCATTGTACCAGCAAACCGGCACATCGGCAAGGACCAGAAGCACAAGTGCCGATGCCCCCCACTCCAGTCAGCCAAAGAGAAAAGGTGCCAAGAGTACCAGAGCACAAACAAAGCGTCAAAGAGTAGCAACACCTCCTCCTACCCCGGTATCTCCAATTTCGGTAGAATCTTCTCCCTCTTCTCCAGAAACACAGACACAGCAAGAACCATCTCCCTCTCAGCCGCAAGAAGCACCCCAAGTGGAAGGACCCCAACCAGAAGAGCCCCAGCCGGAAGTACCTCAGCCAGAAGACACATCGGCTGACGTGCATGAGCAAACTACCGATCCATCAGGTTCCATTATAGCATCGGTAGTTTCCTCTATCCAGACAAGTACTGCTCCCCCCAAGGTAACATACTTTTCATAAAATTATCGCCGACGAACCTATTTTCCCTACCTTATAATTACTTTTGTTTTTCTTTCATCTGACACAGTCCCATCGGCGACTCCAGCTGATCAACCTGTAGTTCCATCGGCATCTTCCAGTCAGAGGCGAGAGATTGCCTTAAAACAAGTAAGTTATCCAATTCCTGTCTGTATCATTTATCAATACTTGACCATAGAATAACTCATTTTATTTCCTTTTCAGGAGCAGGACTCTCCCAACATTTTGTTCTCTTTCGCCATCGACATCTCCGAAGATGAAGGTGAAGAAGCAAGCTCTTCTCGGGCAGTCGGGATCACATCGGCAGAAATCAGGGCGAAATTGGAAGAATTATCAGCCCTCCTTCACCAAGACAAGGCCCAACTAGTTGACGACTCCAACCCAGCTAAGGTTTTGTTCAAAGCACTCAGAGGCCAAATTCCTGCTGATGCTGAAGAAATCCTCTTCCAAGCTGCACATCTGGAGAGCCGTCAGCTGCAGTACCAGAGGGCTGCCCAACGCCTCGCCGACAGAGCCGTTCATGCCCAGCTCTCCAAGGAAATGATGAAGGTGAAGCTCCTTGCCGATGAGAAGCACAAGAACATCGGCATTTTAAAGTCCTCAGGAGATGCCCTGAAGCACAAGATCTCCGATCTATCGGCCAAGAGAGAATCCCTGTTGGCAGAACTCAAGCAAGTGGAATACGCCTTGTCCCAAGCCCGACAAGAAGAAAGCCAACTGCCGGAGACAATCAAGCTTCTTGAGCAAGAGCCAAACATCCAAGCCCGCACGGCTTTGCAGATGAAGAAGCTAAAGCCAGTGGAAGGCTCTGCCGATGATGATACGAAAGTGATAGGAGAAGCAAACCAGATTCGTCTGCGCGCTATATCGGTGATCTAGGTGTTGCTGAACATGTGAGCTCTTCATCGGCAACATACTTGCCCCTTTCTGCTTTCCAACCTTCCTAATATTTAGTCTAGCCGATAGGACTGTTATCGGCACCTTTTAAAACATTAAGTCCGGTCCCAGACACATTTTGGTCCAGCCGATAGGAGTGTTATCGGCACTTAAACTTTTATGCATCGACCCATAAGCTTGGGTAATACTTCTTTAGATATTTGCCATTTAATGCTCTGGGAAATTCAACTCCTTCGAGAGTTTCTAAAATATAGGCATTACCAGGAGCCGATCGACTTATCCGATAGGGACCTTCCCAATTGGGAGACCACTTCCCAAATTTTGAACTTTTAGTCCCGATCGATAAGATTAATTTCCATACCAAGTCTCCATCGGCAAACTCCCTAGCCTTTACTTTCTTATCATACCATCTGGCAAGTCTCTTCTTATTCTCTTCTATACTCATTAAGGCCCTTAGCCGATGTCCTGCAAGATCATCTAACTCGTCTGTCATCAAAGTAGCATAATCATCGGCAGCCAATTGATCTTGAAAAGATAGTCGCCTAGATCCAGTCTTAACTTCCCAAGGTAACACTGCATCATGCCTATACACCAACTGATAAGGTGAAACCTTGGTCGATCCATGACAAGCCATCCGGTATGACCATAAAGCTTCATTTAACAATGTGTGCCACCTCCTAGGATTTTCTTCAATCTTTCGTTTGATAATTCCTTTGTTAGATGCCTCGGCCTGCCCATTAGCTTGAGCATAATAAGGAGAAGAGTTTAATACTTTAATTCCCATACCGATTGCAAATTCATCAAACTCCCCCGACGTGAACATAGTACCCAGATCGGTAGTAATTGTTTGAGGAATTCCAAATCGGTAGATAATATGCTCTTTCATAAAATCAATCATATTGGCCGATGTAACTTTCTTCAAAGGAATAACTTCAACCCATTTGGTGAAATAATCAGTGGCAACCAAGATAAACTTATGCCCTTTGCTAGATGGTGGATAAATCTGACCGATTAAGTCAATAGCCTATCCCCGGAACGGCCAAGGTTTGACAATAGGATTCATGGCCGATGCGGGTGCTCTTTGAATATTGCCAAATTTCTGACATCCTTGACATCCCTTGAAATATTTAAAGCAATCTTCAAGTATGGTCGGCCAATAATACCCATTCCTCCTAATCATCCACTTCATTTTGAAAGCCGATTGATGTGCTCCACATACCCCTTCATGGATTTCTCCCATCAAACTCTTAGCTTCATCACCACCTAAGCATCTGAGAAGAATCCCATCAATAGTTCGATAATACAATTCATCTTCGAGGAGCACATACTTGGTATCTTGAAACCAAATTCGTCTCTCAACTTTCTTAGATGGATCCTTCAAATAATCAATTATTTCTTTTCTCCAATCATCGGCACCGATTGCCGATATCATATTGATCATAGACTGATATCCCGAGGCATGCTGAGCCAACCGATTGACCTCTTCATTATGCAATCGAGGAACATGCTCTAATCAGAAATCCCTGAATTCCTTTAACAGTTGCATACTCCTCTCATGATAAGTTATGAGGATTTCACTTCGGCATTCATAGCTTCCAGCCAATTGATTTATAACTAACATAGAATCCCCGAAGATTTCAACAGCATCAGCATGAACTTCCCGTAGCAATTCCAACCCTTTTATTAGGGTTTGATACTCAGCTTGATTATTTGTTGATGTGGCAACAATCGGCAAGGAGAACTCATATTTCCTTCCCCGAGGGGAAATTAACACGATGCCGATTCCTGCCCCCCGGTCACATGTGGATCCATCAAAGAAGAGCATCCAAGGTGCAATTTCCACTGTACCGCAATGTTGGGCTACAAAATCGGCCATAATCTGCCCTTTGAATGCTTTAGCCGATTCGTAACGCAGATCGAATTCTGACAGTGCCAAAATCCATTTACCGATCCTGCCACTCATGATTGACATAGATAGCATGTACCGGACCACATCATCTTTGCATATGACAGTGCACTCGGCCGATAACAAATAATGTCTCAACTTAATACATGAGAAATAGAGACATAAACATAACTTTTCAATGGCCGAATACCTGGTCTCAGCATCAACCAATCTCCTGCTTAAATAGTAAATCACACGTTCCTTCCCTTCGAATTCTTGAATTAAAGCTGAACCGATGACCATCCCATCGGTAGACAAATACAACCTGAAGGGCTTTCCTTGCTGAGGTGGAATCAGAACTGGAGGACTTACCAAATAATTCTTGATTTCATCCAAGGCCAATTGTTGCTCTTTCCCCCAGACAAACTCTTGATCGGCCTTCAACTTGAGTAAAGGGCTGAAAGCACGAATTTTACTAGATAAATTAGATATAAACCTCCTGATAAAATTTACCTTGCCGATCAAGGATTGGAGCTCAGTCTTGTTGGTAGGAGCAACAATTTTGTTGATAGCATCAATGGATCTTCGACTAATTTCAATCCCCCTATGATGCTCCATGAAACCAAGAAATTGTCCTGCCGATACACCAAATGCACACTTATTGGGATTCATTTTCAAACCATGCTTCCTCATGCATTCCAACACCTTTCGCAAATCGGCAAGATGCTTTGTGAAATCTCCAGACTTAATCACCACATCATCAATATAAATTTCCACCAGCTTGCCGATGAACTCATGAAATATAAAATTCATGGCCCTCTGATAAGTAGCACCAGCATTCTTCAAGCCAAATGTCATAACTATCCATTCAAATAACCAAACATGACCAGGACATCTAAATGCAGTCTTTGGAATATCTTCTTCAGCCATGAATATTTGATTGTATCCTGCATTGCCATCCATAAAGCTGATAATTCGATGCCCAGCCGCAGCATCAACTAGCAGATCGGCAACTGGCATTGGGTAGCCATCCATCAGTGTAGCTTTGTTAAGATTCCTGAAATCAATGCAGACCCGAAGCTTCCCGTTCTTCTTGTAGACTGGCACCACATTGGAAATCCATTCGGCATACCGACATTGCCGAATAAATTTAGCTTCAATAAGCTTGGTTATTTCAGCCTTAATATCAGGAAGAATATTAGGATTACATCGGCGAGCTGGCTGTTGATGTGGCCAAAACTTAGACTTGATAGGTAACCGATGTTCAACAATCGATCGGTCCAAACCAGGCATCTCAGTATAATCCCAAGCAAAACAATCTTTATATTCCTTTAGCAAATCAGTCAACTGTTGCTTAAACTCAGAATTCAACTTAGCACTAATAAAAGTAGGCCTAGGCTTATCACCACTACCTATATCTACTTCTACCAAATCATCGGCCGATGTGAATCCCTGGCCTAATTTTCCATCATCAGCGAACCTATCCATTAGAAACCTTCATCAGAACCGACTGCTTGGATCGGTGGAATTTCATAATCGGCAACCTTGAGAAAATCTTTTTCCCAAACTTCTCCCGAAATACACCTAGTTCTTTCGTAGGTGTCTGCCTCTGCCGATGCAATGACATAGGAAGAATCTCCCGGGACAATCTCAATCTTGTCACCTACCCACTGGACCAAACACTGGTGCATTGTAGATGGGATGCAACAATTGGCATGAATCCAATCTCCCCCTAGCAGCAAGTTATGAGCACCTTTCCCACTGATCACGAAGAAAGTTGTCGACAAGGTTTTGCTGCCGATGGTCAACTCAACGCATATTGCCCCCTTAACTGGAGACACATTGCCTTCAAAGTCTTTAAGCATCATATCGGTCTTGGTCAAATCCTGATCTCCTTTTCCAAGTTTCCGATACACTGCATATGGCATGATGTTGATAGCAGCTCCACCATCAATTAAAATCTTGGTTATCGGCTGACCATCAACCCTCCCTTTGACAAACAAAGCCTTTAGATGTTGCCTTTCATCATCGGCAGGCTTTTCAAAGATGGCCATCAGCGGATCCAGAGCCAACTGAGCTATTTGGTCGGAGAACTCCAACTCATCATCACTGGACGGCGCAAGGAATTCCATCGGCAACATAAATACCATGTTGATGTCTGCCGATGGCCCCTTTCCCTTAGGATCTGATTCTTGCTGATCCCCAGACTGGCCAGAGTTCTCACCCTTGCTTAACTCTTCTCGTCTTTCGTGCTGCAGTCTTCTCTTCTGCGTCCTGGTCAACCCCTCTAGACACCATGGAGGAAGTTGCTGCTGCCTTACCGATGGGCGATGATTCTCCCTAGACTCCATCCGATAAGTATTGGCATCCCTACAGAAGATGAACTCATCGGGAACCCGCGCATTAGCCATCTCTTCAAGTTCTTCCTGGTTCCTGGGAAAATACTCAACACGGTCACCAAGTCTGTCATGCTGTTGACACCATTTTTGGGCACGTGTCCAGGATGGCAGGATAGGGTGGCAGTACGATGCGGGTTGCTGATAAGGATGGTTGCCGATGAGGGAAAGGTTGAATGTGACTAAGTCCTCAGGCAGTAATATGGTGCCGATGACCAAGTAAAAAGGTCTGCCGATGACTATGGCAAGGGGATTGCCGATGACGCGAAGGAGGAGTCCGGAAGCTGCCAGTTGTCATGTGGAGGAGTGTCGGTTTGTCACGAAGGATGGTTTTATTATTTCCTTAGTTATTCGCATCGTTTTGTATACGGGTTCCGTGTAATTTGGAATTCGAATTCTAATCGTGTCTGGTCATAGCTCTTTGAGCAGGGTATAAATATAAGCCCTAGGACCTTGTAATCAAACATCTATCAATTAATCAAACACACGTTTTTACTCATATTCCAGTATTTACTTTTCGACGACTTCGTCATACGTTTTCTTTTTGTTACGAGTTCTTAGGAATTCGTCGACTCAAGCTCGGCGTATCCTCAAGTTCCGCGTGAGTACCTCTTAGCCGTGACATCCGGGCGCATCGCTGTTGTCAGGACTAAAGTATTCGAGTTATCACCTTTGCCGATAGTAAGGTCAAATCGGCTGGCACGCCTTAATGTTTGAATCGGGTATTAGCCCTTTGTGTTTGCAGACTAGTTTTTGCATCAACACATCTTTTGGCACGCTCGGTGGGACAGATTCAAGATCAAGATCAACATGTCGATCTCTGACCTCGATCAAGACAACGTCATCCCCGTGACGGAAGCCAACCTCAAGGATGAGCAGAAGCAAGCTATTGCCCAAGCCATGGAAGAGTTCAAGCAGCAATGCCTGAAGTCTTTCAGCATAAACAGGAGCGGCGAAGTGGTCCAGAAAGATGCACTGCCGGCACCACGGCAGGTCACCTTTGACACCAATCCAGGCAAGCTTCAAGACATGGTTGACAATGCCATCAATCGAGCGCTGATTATCCAAGCTGGTGTACTGTCTAATACGGTTTTCAACGCCGTGGCAAGAACCTTCAAGGAAGGACAAATCCCGCCGGATTATGTGGGCCCTTCCCATCATCAACCCACGGCACCAGAGGTCACGGCTCCATCGGCTGCCTTGACGAGTGCAAGTGCACAATCTGCCGTCCCTCCAAGTACATTGGGGACTACTGGTGCACTATCTATACCGATGGCAACCAACCCACAAATTTCAGTTGGGCAGCATAAACTGACAACAGATATGTTGGCATCGGCAATGTCGGGGTTAACTCTTCCTCCCAACTGGTGGGGTTATGGTATGCCTCCAGAGTTGACGCCGGGAACATCACAGATAACTGACATGAGGGGCAAAACTCCTATGACATCGGCACCTTCCAATGTGCCGGTGAACCAGAGTCCTCGGTATACCACAACTACTACTGCAAGGCCTCACACTGGAAATCCTCAAGATTCAACGTTCCAGATGCCCAACGCATCGGCAGAGTCAATGCTGATGCAACAGAGGCCTATGGCCCAGTCGGGGTATGTCAATTCAACGACGATACCCAATTACCAATCATCGGCAGCACCTATGCCGATGAACGCTAATAATGGATGGCTTGGACAGCAAGCCTTTCCACAGTCGCCCCAGCAGGGTTATCAGACTACGGGGTTCCAGCAAGGGCAGGTTTATCCCGGGTTCCAAGGTCAGGGAATTCCCAACCAGCCGATAAATTTTGGACAGCAACTCGGAGGACGGCCAATAGGTGGACAGCAGTTTGGTAGTCCGCAGATTGGAGGACAGGTGACCAATACGATGTTCCATACAGGTCACGTCCCAAACAGACACGTGGAGGTTCGCCACCAAGTGCCGGATCCGCAGCCGCCTCATCGGCAAGATGCCGATGTTTATTGGGCCGATAAGATTGCTGAAGTAATGAGGGAACAATTTGGGATAAAACCCAAAGTCAACACTTATTCTTATCGGACACCGTATCCTCCAGCGTATGATTTGATCCCGCTTCCACATCGGTACAAGGTACCAGATTTTACAAAGTTTTCCGGACAAGACGACACGTCAACCATGGAGCATGTCAACAGGTTCATTATTCAATGTGGAGAGGCTGGTAACAGGGACGAATTAAGGGTTCGTCTATTTTCGTCATCACTGTCTGGATCGGCCTTTACTTGGTTCATATCGTTACCTCCCAACTCAGTAATTACTTGGGCCGATCTTGAGAAGCAATTCCACAGATACTTCTTCTCGGGGGTTCATGAGAAGAAGATCACCGACTTGGTTAAGTTGAGGCAACGTAATGATGAGTCGGTTGAGGGATTTGTGCAGAGGATACGGGAGGTCAAGAATAAATGCTATAGCCTGGTTCTGGATGATCGGCAGCTAGCCGATTTGGCTTTCCAGGGTTTGTTGCCACATATCAGGGATAAGTATGCATCTCAAGAGTTCGAGAGTTTAAGTCATTTGGTGCAGAGGATATCTGATCAAGACATCAAGCCTTTCGAGCCTAAGAGGGCATGGAATAAGAAAGTGTCATTTGTTGACGAAGCAACAAGCTCAGATTCCGACGAGGAACCAGTAATCGGTTTGGCAGAGTGGGTAAAAAACAAGAAGCCGATGTCTTGTCCTTTTGGGCAGAAAGAACCAGAGAAGTTTGCCTTTGACACCGCCAAGGCCGATAGGATATTTGACTTTCTACTTCAGGAAGGTCAAATCAAACTGTCACCTAACCATGTGATCCCGTCGGCAGAAGAGTTGAAGAGGATGAGATATTGCAAGTGGCATAATGCAACTTCACATGACACCAACGAGTGCAAAGTATTCAGACAACAGCTGCAATCGGCTATAGAGTCGGGGAGAATCAAGTTTGACAGTTCTAAAGCCCAGAAGCCGATGAAGATAGACCAACATCCTTTCCCGACAAACATGTTGGACGCTAAGGGGAAGGCTAAGGTCTTAACGTCGGAGACAGCTGAGAAGAGTGCATCGGTAGATCCTCAGCATCAAGTTACTACCACCGATGCAAGAAGTAAGGGCTTGGTCCAGGAAGGAGCTAGCTCAGGAAGACTTCCTCGGTCTGGTATTGTCATAACTCATAGAAGGCCTCGAGAGAGATGGCAACAACGGGAAGATCGATATCGGCGCCAGCAGGAAGATTATCAACGGGAAGAAGAAAGACGCCGACAGGAGTGGAATCGGCACAGGGATCATTGGAATTGCCCATTCTTCATCCATTGTTGGGAGGAAAATATCAAGCTTCCTACTGTCAGAGACTGCCCTGAATGCAACGGTTATGATCGGTACGATAGGAACGATCGGCGTTATCATGATGATGAACGGCGATTTAATGGGCCAATCAGAGGAAGGGCGTCAGTTCATGATCGGCTGGGGGGCAGGCTTAGTGTTCACAATCGGCTCGGTGACCGTGTCCGGTATTTTCCCAGGAACCAGGAAGAGCTTGAGGAAATGGCTAATGCGCGGGTTCCCGATGAGTTCATATTTTGCAGAGATGCTAACACACATCGTATGGAGTCAAGGGAGAACCGACGCCCGGCAGTAAGGCAAAGGCCACTTCCTCCATGGTGCCCTCAAGGATTAACCAAGACATAGAAAAGGAGGTTGCAACGAGAAAGGCAAGAGGAGTTAAATAAAGGAGAGAGTTCTGAAAGTCGGCAGCCGACAGACACTAAGAAGGAAGGTCCATCGGCAGGCGTCAACATGGTATTCATGTTGCCGATGGAGTTTCTTGCACCAGCCAGTGACCGATGAGTTAGATGATTTAGCAGGACATCGGTTAAAGGCCTTAATGAGTATAGAAGAAAATAAGAAGAGAGTTGCTAGATGGTATGATAAAAAAGTAAAAACTATGGAGTTTGCCGATGGAGATTTGGTATGGAAGTTGATTTTGCCAGTCGGGACTAAAAGTTCGAAGTTTGGGAAGTGGTCTCCTAATTGGGAAGGTCCTTATCGGATAAGACACTCAGCTCCTGGTAATGCCTATATTCTAGAAACTCTCGAAGGAGTTGAATTTCCCAGAGCATTAAATGGCAAATATTTGAAGAAGTACTACCCCAGCATATGGATCGACGCATAAAAGTTTAAGTGCCGATAACACTCCTATCGGCTGGATTTAAATGTTCGAGGGCAGACTTAATGTTTCAAAAGATGCCGATAACAGTCTTATCGGCTAGACTAAAAGCTGAAGGCGGAAAAACAAAGGTGTGTCGCCGATGAAAGCTTCAGATGCTCAGCAGCGCTTGGATTGCTGATATGGCGCGCAGCCGAATCTGGTTGGCTGTCTCTATCTCTTTGATATCATCATCGGCAGAACCTTCGATCGGCTTCAGCTTCCTCTTCAGTTGCAGCGCTTTGCGACCATGGACGTTTCGTTCTTGTTCAAGATGCTTGATGGTCTCCGGCAGTTGACTCTCTTCTTGCTGGGCTTGGGACAGAGCGTCTTCTACTTGCTTGAGTTCAGCCAGTAGAGCTTCTCTTTTTGCCGATAGATCAGACACTTTCTGCTTCAGTGCATCACCTGAGGACTTTAAGGTGCCGATGTTCTTATGTTTCTCATCGGCTAAGAGTTTTTCTTTCATCATCTCCTCAGAAAGCTGGATTTGAGCAGCTCTATCGGCAAGGCGTCGAGTAGCTCTCTGGTACTGTAGCTGGCGGCTTTCTAGATGTGCAGCATGGAAGAGTGTTTCTTCAGCATCGGCAGAAATTTGGCCTCTAAGGGTCTTGAACAGGGCCTTGGCTGGGTCAGAATCGTTGACCAGTTGAGTTGTGTCTTGATGGAGTATGGCCGATAGCTCCTCCAGCTTAGCTCTGGCTTCTGCCGATACAATTCCAACTGCCCGAGAGGAGCTTGCTTCCTCGCCTTCTTCTTCGAAGATATCAATAGCGAAGGAGAACAAGCTGTTGGGAGAATCTTGTTCCTGAAAATAAAAATGAAGTAGGTCAATTTTATGGTCAAAACTTCGGCAGACGATACTGATGGAAAAGTGGATGACTTACTTGCTTCAAGGCGATTTCTTGCCTTTGACTCAGAGAGGCCGATGGAGCTGCAGGTTGATCGGCAAATGTTGCCGATAGAGCGATATCGCCTGAAAGAAGACAGGAAGGATTATAAGAATAAATAAGAATAAGTTTATAGGTAGGAGTATTGTTGAGATATGTTACCCGGAGGAGAAACAACAGTTGCCTGAATCGAGGAAACCGCCGATGATGTAACTGTACCTACCGGGCCAGTTGTTTGTTCACCTACATCAGCTGGTATACCTGCCGTTTGAGGTTCTTCCTGCTGGGGTTCTTCCATCTGTGGTGCTTCCTGTGTTGGTTGTGGAGATAGTACTTGCTGTGCCTGGACGTCTGGAGAAGAAGGGGAAGATTCCACCGGGATTGGAAACACCGGAGGAGGAGAAGGAGTTGCCACTTTCTGGCGCTTTGTTCCAGCCTTAGCACCGTGGATGCCCTTCCTCTTTGGCTGGCTAGACTGGGGGGCATCGGCGCCTTGGCATTTGACTTTTGCCGATGCACCAGTTTGCTGCAACAACAAAAAGGAGTTTATGAGTACAGATAGCCGATACAAAGATAAGTTAGCGTAAATGAAAAAAGGGTTTTAACAGATTGCCTTGAAAGCTTGTGCCAGAGTGGAAGCAGTTACCGGTGGTGATGTCTGAGTTTTCCTGGTGGTAACTTTCTTGAGGCGCGCACCCCGGTGCACGATGGAAGCCAGAGTGGGAGCATTATGGCCGATTGAGGAGATCGGGCCTGATGGGAATAAGTCGATCGGCTTGCCACTCCTACTAACTGATGGGGGGGTGTTGTCAATCTGCAAAAGGAATACAGGGGTAAGTTATCGATGGGAGTGATATTGGAAAATAAGACATCGGTTTAAAATACTTACAGTGTCATCAGGGACTTCATATTCGGGGTCGATCATGCCGCGGTATGAGAGGGCTGATCTGCAGAACAGATTCTCTTTCCATTCTGCCCACCATAGCTTGTATGCCTGAGTGATAAAGGCGGCTGGAACCCATTCTGACAGATCTACATCCGTATCGGCATTTGGTGGTAGCTGGGCTACTCGAGTCCACTCGAGGAGGTTGGCGATGGGCTCTCTGGGCTTTATTACATCGGCATAAGGAAGTGCAATCGGCAATTGGCCGAAAGCTAGCTGGCGAGCTAATGCCGATGGATTATAAAATTCATAGGTTTGGGGAGAGGTTTTCGTGCTGCCGAAGAAATTCACTGGTATGGCTCTGGGGGTCACGATTGCCATCATCACCTCATTGTCCCTGTCAAGAGCTTCATCAAATGGATTGAAGGTCAGAGGGAGCATGCTGTCTGGGTCGTCATAAGCCAGCCATGGTCGTTCATCTCTGGCCAGACCCTCATACAGCGTCTCGAAGAATCGGCCGATCTGATCCGGAGTGTTCCCTGAACCGGGTAAGACTATAACAGCTTCGCCAAAGTTCAGGGGGGCACGTGTTGCCGATTCCTCTTCACCCAACACATGATTCTCGGCTATATCTCTTGGGAAGTGCTGTGAGAACAAGTTGAGATCAAGGCGCTTGTGCAGGTGCAGATTGAGCCACATATTAATAAACCACCAAGGACCTCCCAAGTTGCCGATAGGTTGGCCAAGCAGGAGTTTCTGGACTACCTGATGAAGAAGGTGATAAACGGCACCGAGCAAATAACGGCCGAGAGGAAATTGGCCGCCGCTGGCCAGTCTTTCTGCTGCCGATAGATAGACAGAAGTCGGTCCTGCCGATCGACCACAGAATACAAACTTGTCTAGCCACATGTTCAGAAAGGTGGTTTGCTCCTTTATGGTGACAGGCCCTCTCCCGCGGTACTTCTGGATGTACCCTGACCAACCGCCGATAGCGCGAGTCTCCACTTTAGCACTGGGGGCGGTATCAAAAAAATGGGTGCTATCGGCAGAAGATATATCTAACCCAGTAAGCATGGCTACATCGGCAAGGGTAGGAGAAGCAGGGCCGTGGCCAAAAACAAAAGCGTTGAGAGTGTCTGACCAAAAGTAAGATGCAGCTATCAGCAATGACTCGTTCCTGTGCATATCGGCAATGGACAGCCTAATGCATTGAGCTAATTTCCTCTCACCCCATTGAACTTCATAAGAGTTGCTGACCCTCAAGAACCAGTCTTTCCACCCTACAGTAGGGCTGGGCCAAGAGCGAAAGGTGTCTTTCCATAGATCTAAAGCAAAGTTTTCAGCTCTAAAGGGAATCCTGTTGGTTTCTGCATTGATAAGGTCGGTTGGATCTGGATCCCCTAGAGGGCCGAGGCATTGAAGATGTGGTTGATCGGTAGGGATGACAATTTTGTTGGATAACTCCTAGTGTTTTGGGGAATAAAAATACAAAGAAAAAGGAAAAGGAAAATATTCGGTAAGAATGAATCGCAGATGAACAGGAATGCAAGAAAAAGGTACAGCAGATGAGATGGAAGTCTGACCTCAGGGACGACGAAGCCAACGGCCATCTTGTCGTGAAGAGGATGCTGGAGGGCACCGGAGTTGATGAAGAAGGATGCTTGTCGGAGATCTTGAGGATTGAGAATGGCGCCGCCGCTGGAAAAGTGAAGTTGGATGGCAGAATGATGCAATGGGGGAGGAGTACCCAAGAAGGAACTATTTATAGGACAAGATGGACAAGGGCAAATCTGACTTATTTCTTTGCCGCATCCGAGAAGCCCGAGGGTACTCAAGTGGATATGGTAACTGTTCGCACGATAATCCAGGGATTGTGCAGGTGATTTGACAGGAAGCGGTCATTATCTGAAGATATTTTACTGTGCGCGATCTCCTGGTCGGTCCATCGGTGATATTCTATAACGGTCATCCTGCCGATGGGCGGATAGAGGGGAGGTAACCGTTTTTGCGAATCTCCTGGGCAGAGCATCGGCAGATCATTGTAACGGTATTGTTGCCGATGTACGACTAAGAGAGATGCCCGTTTAGGAAGTTGGGGATTTCGAGGGATCTGCGGATCAGAGTTGTCCAGATTGAGGTTGTCGGTTACCAGATTAGGAGCATTAATTGCGGAGAAGACATCATTACTGCAGAGAATTTCGGAGCATTAATAGTTTTATACTCCGAAACTGGGGGGCATGTGTTGACACCATTTTTGGGCACGTGTCCAGGATGGCAGGATAGGGTGGCAGTACGATGCGGGTTGCTGATAAGGATGGTTGCCGATGAGGGAAAGGTTGAATGTGACTAAGTCCTCAGGCAGTAATATGGTGCCGATGACCAAGTAAAAAGGTCTGCCGATGACTATGGCAAGGGGATTGCCGATGACGCGAAGGAGGAGTCCGGAAGCTGCCAGTTGTCATGTGGAGGAGTGTCGGTTTGTCATGAAGGATGGTTTTATTATTTCCTTAGTTATTCGCATCGTTTTGTATACGGGTTCCGTGTAATTTGGAATTCGAATTCTAATCGTGTCTGGTCATAGCTCTTTGAGCAGGGTATAAATATAAGCCCTAGGACCTTGTAATCAAACATCTATCAATTAATCAAACACACGTTTTTACTCATATTCCAGTATTTACTTTTCGACGACTTCGTCATACGTTTTCTTTTTGTTACGAGTTCTTAGGAATTCGTCGACTCAAGCTCGGCGTATCCTCAAGTTCCGCGTGAGTACCTCTTAGCCGTGACATCCGGGCGCATCGCTGTTGTCAGGACTAAAGTATTCGAGTTATCACCTTTGCCGATAGTAAGGTCAAATCGGCTGGCACGCCTTAACGTTTGAATCGGGTATTAGCCCTTTGTGTTTGCAGACTAGTTTTTGCATCAACACATGCACACTGAGCCTGCCCCCCAGCCGATCAGGAACGGACGCTCTCCCCTTAATCGGCCCATTAAATCGTCGATCATCCTCGCGATAGCACCGATCGGATCTGTCATACCGATCATAACCGTTGCACTCAGGACAATCTCTGACAGTAGGAAGCTTGATATTCTCCTCCCAACAATGGATGAAGAACGGACAATTCCAATGATCCCTATGCCGATTCCACTCTTGTCGGCGTCTTTCTTCTTCCCGACGATAATCTTCCTGCTGGCGCCGATACCGATCCTCACGTTGCTGCCAAGTCTCCCGAGGCCTTCTGTGAGTTATTACGATACCAGATCGGGGAAGCCTTCCTGAGTTAGTCCCCTCATAGATCAAGCATTTTCCTTTCGCATCGGCAGTAGTGATCTGATGCTGAGGATCCACCGATGCACTTCTTTCAGCTGCTTCCGATGTTAAAACCTTGGCCTTTCCCTTGGCATCCAGCATGTTTGTTGGGAAAGGATGTTGGTCAATCTTCATCGGCTTCTGAGCTTTAGAGGTGTCGAATTTGATCCTTCTAGATTCTATAGCCGATTGCAGCTGTTGTCTAAACACTTTGCACTCATTGGTGCTATGAGAAGTTACATTGTGCCACTTGCAGTACTTCATCTTCTTTAATTCCTCAGCCGATGGGATCACATGATTGGGTGACAATTTGATCTGACCTTCCTGAAGTAGAAAGTCAAATATCCTGTCGGCTTTGGTGATGTCAAATGCAAACTTCTCTGGCTCTTTGTGCCCAAAAGGACAAGACATCGGCTTCTTGTTCTTTACCCATTCTGCCAAGCCGATGACTGGTTCCTCATCAGAATCCGAGCTTGTTGCTTCATCAACGAACGATACCTTTTTGTTCCATGCTCTCTTGGGCTCAAAAGGCTTGATATCTTGATCAGAAATTCTCTGCACCAAATGACTTAAGCTTTCAAACTCATGAGATGCATACTTGTCCCTGATGTGTGGCAACAAACCCTAGAAAGCCAAATCGGCTAGCTGCCGATCATCCAGAACTAGGCTATAGCATTTCTTCTTGACTTCCCGTATCCTCTGCACAAAACCTTCAACCGATTCATCATTGCGTTGCTTTAATTTGACCAAATCGGTGATCTTCTTCTCATGGACTCCAGAAAAGAAGTATTTGTGGAACTACTTTTCTAGATCGGCCCAAGTAATCACTGAGTTGGGAGGTAATGATATAAACCAAGTAAAAGCCGATCCAGATAACGATGACGAGAACAAGCGGACCCTTAATTCGTCCCTGTTAGCAGCTTCCCCGCATTGGATGATAAACCTGTTGACGTGCTCCATGGTTGACGTGTCATCCTGTCCAGAAAACTTGGTAAAATCCAGCACTTTGTACCGATTCGAAAGTGGGATTAAATCATATGCAGGAGGATACGGTGTCCGATAAGAGTAAGTATTGACTTTGGGTTTTATCCCAAATTGATCTCTCATCACTTCAGCAATCTTATCGGCCCAATACGAATCGGCGCCTTGCCGATGAGGCGGCTGCGGATCTGGCATCTGCTGGTAAGCTTCCACGTGTCTGTGCGGTGCACGATCTGCATGGAACATTGGATTAAGTATTTGGCCACCAACCTGCTGACCGCCGAGCTGCTGCCCACCGATCTGCTGTCCGCCGATCTGCTGTCCGCCGATCTGCTGCCCAAGATTCATTGGCTGGTTGGGTAATCCCTGATTCTGGAACCCGGGGTAGATCTGGCCTTGCTGAAACCCTGTAGCCTGATGATTCTGTTGGGGCATTTGCGGAAAGACTTGCTGCCCAAGCCATCCACTATTAGCGTTCATCGGCATAGGTCCTGCCGATGACTGGTAATTGGGCATCATCATCGAATTGACATACCCTGACTGAGTCATAAACCTCTGTTGCATCAGCATTGAGTCTGCTGATGCGTTAGGCATCTGGAACGTTGGAGCTTGAGAATTCCCAGTGTAAGGCCTTGCAGTAGTAGTTGTAGTATACTGGGGACTCTGATTCATCGGCATATTTGGAGGTGCTGATGCCATAGGAGCCTTGCCTCTCATATCATCCGCCTGAGATGTACCAGGTGTCTTCAATGTGAACTCTAGGGGCATACCAAAACCCCACCAGTTAGAAGGAGGAACCTGTCCTGACATTGCCGATGCCAACAGATATGTAGTAAGCTTGATCGACTCATTTGATGTTGATGGATTGGTTGTCATCGGCGTAGATTGTGCGTTAGTGACTCCTAACGTGCTTGGAGGAACAGCAGTTTCTGTGCCCGCAGCGACTGTAGCAGCCGATGGAGCTGTGACCACCGGTGATCCTGGCTGATGATGAGAAGGGCCCACATAGTTTGGTGGCAACTGACAGCACACCAGCTTGATTGATCAAAGCACGGTTAATAGCATTATCAACCATGTCTTGAAGTTTACCAGGATTGGCATCAAAAGTAACCCTAAACCCTAAACCCTAAACCCTAAAACCCTAAACCCCCTTGGCATCGGCAGTGCTTCCTTCTGGATCACCTCGCCGCTCCTGTTTATGCTGAAAGACCTCAAGCATTGCTGCTTGTAATCCTCCATAGCTTTAGCAATAGCTTGCTTCTGCTCATCCTTGAGATTGGCTTCCGTCACGGGGATGACGTTCTCCTGATTGAACTCTGTAGTCGACATGTTGATCTTGATCTTGAATCTGTCCCACCAGGCGTGCCAAAAGATGTGTTGATGCAAAAGTTGATCTGCAAACACAAAGGGCTAATACCCGATTCAAACGTTAAGGCGTGCCAGCTGATTTGACCTTACTATCGGCAAAGGTGATAACTCGAATACTTTGGTTCCGACAACAGCGATGCGCCCGGATGCGACGGCCAAGAGGTATTCACACGGAACTTGAGAATACGCCGAGCTTAAGTCGACGAACTCCGAAGAACTCGTAATGAAAAGGAAAATATGACAAAGTCGTCGAAAAAGTAGATGCTGGAATATGAGTAAAAACTTGTGTTTGATTGATTGATAGATGTCTCAATTACAAGGCCCTAGGATCTACATTTATACCCTGCTCAAAGAGCTACAACCAGACACGACTAGAATTCGAATTCCAAATTTAAACAGAATCCGTGTACAAAACGATTTAAATAACTAAGGAAAATATAAAACTATCCTGCCGTGACAAGCTGGGACACCATCACGGACCAATTGGCAACCTCCAAGCCTTCCTTCCATGTCATCGGCAGACTCCCCATCGGCAACGGTTAATACTGGCCATCGGCATAAACACATCACCACCCATGGACTTAGCCACATTCAGCTGTCTCCTCATCGGCAACCACTCTTATCGGCAACTCTCCTGCAGACCAGTCACTATTGCCCTTTCTTGCCGATCTACACTCTACCGATCCTGAGTACGTGTCCAAAAATGGTGTCAACAGTTGTCCCATGATTCTGTGTAATGTTGCTTATTCAGTCATCCTTTCATGTCTCCTTCATCAGAAGTTGTTGGTGGACTTGGTCTATGTGCTCTGGTCTTGGCCTATAGATACTGTCCTTGCGAGCTTGGGTCGAATCATTGAAAAACTTGTTGTTTCTTCATATGTAGCTCTATAGCATATTGTTTCCTGTAGCTAAGCTTTGTTTTGGTTGGTCTGTTCAGCCCTTGAGCACAAGCACTTGGCTTGTAGAAGTCTCTAAATATTTGCTCGTAGCCTTGGTGGTTTATGAGTTGGAGCAGCCCCCGAGGGTTGATAGAAAGTCTAGTGTAGCCTTGTAGTGGATAAAAGATTTCTTATGGTGGAGTTTAGAAGCATATTAAACCCATAGTAGCATCATACTAACTTGCGCTTTCTAGTAGATGGGAGAGTTCTTATGATATGGGCTTTGTTCCCTCATGCAGGAGCTTCTGGTTGGTCCTTGCACTAAGTCTTCCTACTGTACTACGCAGATCAGCCCGTGTTGGAGACTTCATAAAGGTGGGTTCTGGCTGAATTTCTTGTATAGAGTTCTGTGCCCCAAGCACAGAGTTCATTGCCCTAGTCCCAAAAAGATTCTCCACATTGGTTGTTGTACTAGATTCTTCTTTCGCATGTACTCTGATTTGGTGTCGTGCCCAGGCAGGGGCATGTCGATATTTGTCCATCCAAGTTCTTCTTGCCCGTTATGCTTTTCAATGTTGTACATTCTCAATGAACTGAGTACTTCCATTACTCCTGATCTAACCTTCCTCTTATTGTTCGTGCTTCCTGATTTTTTTTGCTGCATATGTTGTAAAAAGGCGATCTGTTGTCACATCGACCAAATCTTAAAGTTAATCCATAGATAAGTTGACGCACTGCCTTGATTTATAATGGATAGTAATTGCATCCTTATCTTCTAGAGACTGTTGACTTGTCTTTAGCCTTGTTGCTCTCTTTATTTAAACTACTGGTTTGCTTTGAGTTTTCACTTTCTCTTGTTCATACTCTAAGCCATAAGATGGGGAAGAAAGTTCTCGCTCGCTGGAGGAAAGTGCTCGCTCATTGGAAGAGTATCTTGAAGGCTTTGCGTATATCACAGCCTAGAGCAGCCCCGTCAGCTTGGGGTTCCTCTTCACTTTCTCTTGTTCATACTTTGAGCCATAAGATAGGGAAGAAAGTTCTCGCTCGTTGGAGGAAAGTGCTCGCTCATTGGAAGAGTATCTTGAAGGCTTTGTGTACATCACAGCCTAGAGCAGCCCCTTCAGCTTGGGGTCCCTTGTTAGGGTCTTGGTCGCCACGGTCATCGTCTTCTTCATCGTCAACTTCTTCATTGTCTTCATCTAGCATCAAAGCCCCTCCTCTGGCGAGAGATGTGATGTCGATGTTCGAACCTAGGCATCCGAACGAACACCTGGATCCTTCCTCCTTTAGGCCTAGTGATGCCTTAACGGCTGTCGTCTCAACGCCAGCGGTGGTTCCACTGATTATCCTTAGCAGCGACAGCGAGGATGATGATGAAGTCAACTAGGTGGCTCTCGCCATTGTCAATGAGTTGTCAGGTTGTCAGTCTCCTGTGAGAGACTGACAACATCTGCAGGAGGTGTTATTAGCCCTTGCTTTGACATCAACATAAAGGAGATAGAAGGGTGGATACATCGCCTTCCCTCTTGCCTCTGTCTTTAGGCCTTCTGAGATTTTTGATATCCCAAGTAGTTGTTGTGTATTTTAAACGCAAACAGAAAAATCCGCAAGCGCACGGATACCGATGTAGCCTTCACCCGGGAGTATTCCAGAGTATCGATTTTCCACAGGGAACGTGAGTGTACTAATTAAGATCCAAGATCGCCCAAGGATAACTATATAATTATCTTTGGTGGGAAGAGAGGAAGTTTCCTGAGAGTTCTCTAGTTGATCTAAGAATCAAGAATTACTTCAAGATTATCTATATCGGGACATCAGAGCACTAACCACAGAAAGAGATGAGAAGGGGGCTAGGAAGGTCTGACTACGGTCCTACAAACACCGATCCGAACGAGGTGGAATACGTCGACCGTTAGGGCTGTCACTACCCTAAGGCTACCACAACAATCCGCAGGATTGGGTGCAATTCCAGGTAATTGCAAGACTAAACACCACGTCTAATCTATTAATTACTACTCTAATATTGCAAAGATTAGAGCACTTGATGCAAGCGGGAATCCAATAAATAACTTGAATGTAAATAAAAGTAATTAAAGAACTCAGGATTATGAATTGAAGAACCTAGAGAACGATGAAGAACGAACCAGTTGCTGCAAAAGTACAATGTTGAGGAAGATCCGACAGATCCGGCTCCTCCTCCGCTCTCCTCTTCTCTCTCCCTATTTTCTAGATTACAACTAGAACTAACTAGAACTAGAACTAGAGGAACTAGAACTAGAACTAGATGAACTAGAACTAGATCTAGATGAACTAGAGGTAGAACTAGAAGAACTAGAGGGATCCTCTCTACTTGGATGAAGAATTGAAACCCTAGCTTTGATTCTGTAGAAGAGGTATGATCTCCAGGGGCCAGGGGGGTCTGGTTTTATAGTCCCTTCAAGTGAATCTGGGCCGTCGGATCAAACCGACATTGATCTTGTGGTTTTCCTTGAAGTATTAGGTCGGTGGAGCATGATCCCCGAACTTCACCCTGATTGGTTCAGGGGGGAGGGCGGGCGCCCAGTAAGGGAGGGCCGGCGCCCTGTGCCTGAGCCCTCTCGGCCTCCGCTTCGGTCCCGTGGCTTCTGGAGTCTTCTAGATGATAGAAAATTGCGCGGCACGTTAATATCTCTATGTAAACCCGACGTGTGGGCATTTCTTCCGTATTTCCTGATAACCCCCTGCAGAAATAGACGAACACCAAAACTCGTGGAATTCTATCAGATAAAACCCTAAGTCTAGGTGTTGGTTGCATTTGGATCCTTTTCCATGATTAGTTGATGGTTAAATGTGAGCATTAAGGACCGTCAACAAGCTCCCCCAAGCTTAACCTTTGCTAGTCCCTGAGCAAAGCTAAAATCAGCAAGAAAACAAGGGTTACTTTTATGCCTCTTACTACAGGGTTTTTTAATTTATCATTAAGGTCTTAAGTGATTGAAAAACAGAACGATCAAGTCAAGCACTATGTCTCAAGTTCTTCTGTCTTACCTTTGTTCTGGAGTTTTTTTATAAGTCTGCAAAATAAAACTGAGGCATTTGCCTTCTTCTCGAAAGATATATAAGTAGAGCTTTAAAAGTTTTAGCATACTTACTTTGCATTTTGCTATGTCAAAGCTCGGAGTAAGGGAGAGGAATGTCATACTCCTAGATCAAGACCTTTGACCTTTTGGAATAGTTTGTCATCTCTTACTGGCATATTGCTTATTAGAGGGACCATGGGCTATCATTTTTTTTCTTTTTTTTCTCTTCTTTTTTTTCAGTCTCTTTTTTTTTCAAGTGGGCAGCAAGTACCCCTAATTCTACTGTCGGACACATGTCCATTTTTTTCCACTCAGGTGGGTATCTTTGTACCCCTAATTCTACTTCGGACACTTGTCCATTTTTACCTCTCGTCTCACTCTTTTTTTCGAATCAAATTTTTGCATAGTCCCATGCCTCTAACGCAATAATACTTCGGAAGAGTGAATCTTTTATATTTTTAAAACAAAAAGATCTTGATCTTGGGAGCATGATAATTCTCTCAACCAAAACTACAATAATTAACAATAGCTTGAACAAAGCAAGTGCCCACAGTTTTAATGTTTATATCTTATAAGACTCTAGGTGTTATGATCTCATATATATATTTTTTTATGAATTTTTAGATTTTCAAAAGATAAAATCTCCAGAACTCTAGCAAAACTTGGAACAAGTTAAATAGTAGCTCAGACCTTCTCATATCATGT
Organism: Sorghum bicolor; assembly: GCF_000003195.3. NCBI lineage: Eukaryota > Viridiplantae > Streptophyta > Magnoliopsida > Poales > Poaceae > Sorghum > Sorghum bicolor. The sequence continues at coordinate 18,243,863 of NC_012874.2, forward strand.
TTGTCAATTACCTAGACTTGAATCAAACTTTCTTTTTTATTTTATTTAAAACTTAGGATTACACAGAACTATTGTATATTACTCAAAAGAAAAACTTTGTTTGGTTTCATAGTTATGCATTTTTTTATTTATTTATTTCCGAGTACTAGTAAATAAAACCAAGAAAGAAAAGTAATACTTATCTAGATACACGTGGGGGTGCCTCCCCCAAGCTGGATGTTGACATAGTCGTTCACTCTTGTGGCCTGCATGTTCGGTCTCACTCTTCTTAAGCCTCAAAATCCTGCACAACCCAAATAGACAACAAAACTTGTGGAGCATGTTAAGGGTTAGGTAATTGTCTAGAGCTTATGAGGGCTTAATATGAGAATTCTATGAACTCAATGACATCAAGTTCCTCTACCAGGTTGTTTTGTGGCTCAAGATAGATTTTCAAGCGTTGACCATTTACCTTAAAAGTGTTACCTATGTCGTCTTGGATGGTAATGGCTCCATGAGTTGAAGTGTCAATAACCTTGTATGGTCCATCCCACTTACTTCGTAGCTTACCATGCCCAAAGAGCTTAACTCTTGAATTGAATAGTAGAACCTTATCTCCAGACTTGAACTCCTTGTGCTTGATTCTCTTATCATGCCATCGTTTTGTTCTCTCTTTATAGATCCTTGAATTGTGGTAGGCTTTCTCTCTCCATTCTTCTAGCTCAGATAGATGCATCAGACGATTCTCGCTAGCGAGGTGGAGATCCATGTTCCATTTCTTGAGTGCCCAATGAGCCTTAAACTCTACTTCCACAGGCAAGTGACAAGTTTTTCCATATACAAGTTGATAAGGTGACATGCCTATGGGTGTTTTGAATGCAGTTCTATATGCCCAAAGTGCATCAGGAAGTTTGTCCTTCCACCCCTTACCCATCTCATCTACAGTCTTTTGTAAAATATTTTTGATTTGTTTGTTAGATGTTTCGGCTTGACCGCTAGTCTGAGGATGGTATGGTGTTGCGACGTTGTGTCGAACTCCATGATCGGCTAGGTACTTTCGGAAGATTTTGTCGATGAAGTGGGAACCTCCATCGCTTATAACTATCCGGGGTATACCAAAGCGAGGAAAGATTACTTCATGGAACATTCTCTTGGCATGTTTTGAATCAGCTGATCGACAAGGTAGGGCTTCTACCCATTTGGACACGTAGTCCACAGCTACTAAGATATACTCGCAATTCCCGGACATAGGGAATGGCCCCATGAAATCAATGCCCCATACGTCGAAAAGTTCTACTTGAAGATTATTTGTGAGAGGCATTTCATTTCGTGAGTTGATATTCCCATGTTTTTGACACCAGTGGCATCTCCTGACAAAGTCCTTTGTATCTTCATACATTGTTGGCCAGAAAAAACCACTTTGCCAAATTTTAGCATGTGTCCGGAATGCTCCATAGTGTCCTCCATATGGCGAGGCATGGCATCTTTCCATAATTTGGGCAGCCTCAGCCATAGGAACACACCTTCTCAAGAGTCCATCAGCGCAGACTCGGAAAAGATATGGCTCATCCCAAAGGTGGAAATGACTATCGTGAAGTAACTTCCTTTTGTTTGCACCAGGTGGGACATAGCCTTTTACTATAAAGTTTACGATGTCTGCGTACCATGGATCTGCATGTGTTATCTTAAGTAGGGTGTCATCCCTTAGGTAGTCATTTATGGGAAGCTCATCATGTGTTTCCTTATATTGAAGCCTAGATAAGTGGTCAGCTACAGAATTCTCAACTCCCTTCCTATCTCGGATTTCTATGTCAAAGTCTTGGAGTAGAAGAATCCATCGAATTAGACGAGGCTTAGCATCTTTCTTAGTGAGGAGGTACTTGAGAGCAGCATGGTCTGAATAGATGATTATCTTTGCCCCCACTAAGTAAGATCTAAACTTGTCTATAGCAAAGACAACAGCCAAAAGCTCTTTTTTAGTTGTAGTGTAATTGAGCTGTGGTCCAGACAAGGTTTTGCTAGTGTAGGATATGGCATAATGCTTTTTATCCTTGGTTTGTCCTAAAACGGCACCAACCGCAAAATCGCTAGCATCACACATGATCTCAAAAGGAAGATTCCAATCCGGTGGTTGGATGATTGGGGCTGAGATGAGTGCTTTCTTAAGAGTTTGAAAAGATTCATGACACTCATCACTAAAGATGAAAGGTGCATCCTTAGCTAGGAGACTAGTTAGGGGTCTTGCAATTTGAGAGAAGTTCTTGATAAAGCGTCTATAGAACCCTGCATGTCCCAAAAAGCTACGGATTCCTTTCACATTCGTGGGAGGTGGAAGTTTTTCAATAACTTCAATCTTTGCTTTGTCCACCTCTATACCACGTTTGGACACTTTATGTCCTAGCACTATTCCTTTCTGAACCATAAAATGGCATTTCTCCCAGTTCAGGATTAAGTGTTTTTCTTCACATCGCTGCAAGACTCTATCTAAATTCTCCAAACAATGATCGAAGGTTTTGCCATAGACGGTAAAATCATCCATGAAAACCTCCATGATCTTCTCAATCATGTCCGAGAAAATAGACATCATGCACCGTTGGAAAGAAGCTGGAGCATTGCACAATCCGAACGACATTCGTCGGTATGCATAAGTTCCATACGGGCATGTAAAGGTAGTCTTTTCTTGGTCATCTGGGTGGATTGGGATTTGGTGATATCCAGAATAACCATCAAGGAAACAAAAGAAAGAGTGGTTTGCAAGCCGTTCCAACATTTCATCAATGAAGGGTAACGGAAAATGATCTTTCTTTGTAGCCTTATTGAGTTTTCGATAGTCAATACACATACGCCACCCAGTGACAATTCGTTGAGGGATGAGTTCATTCTTCTCATTCCTAACGACCGTCATTCCTCCTTTCTTTGGCACTACTTGGACAGGGCTAACCCACTCACTATGTGGCATAGGATAAGTAATCCCAGCACGATAGAGTTTGAGGACCTCTTTCTTAACAACCTCTCGCATAGCATTGTTAAGTCTCCGTTGTGGCTCCCTTGAAGGTGTAAAATTAGGATCAATAGGTATACGATGAGTGCAGAGAATGGGACTAATGCCCGTGAGATCCTCGAGAGAGTAGCCAAATGCTGATCTATGTCTTTCAAGAACAGTGACAAGTTGTTGTGTTTCATAATCGGAAAGCTTGTCACTGATAATTACTGGAGTTTTTGGGTTATTGTGCAAGAAGACATATCTAAGGCCAGAAGGAAGAGGTTTTAACTCTATCGAAGGAGGTGAAGGTTGTTCATTTTTATCTAGCTCAACGGGTTCTACCAACTCTTCTTCTTCTTGAACAAAGTGTTCATGATTAAAGAATGGTTGGGTCATCTCCTCTTGAGTCACCATTAAGATCTCCTCAATAGGATCTGGGTCAAGTTTGGGTTCGACCATCGTGTTAATTGATCTAACAAGAGGAACAACAATAGTGGAATTCCCAACCTTGAAGTCTAAATGACCTCGTTGTGGTTGTTCCTGTAGAAGTTTCATGATTGGTCTGCCAATCAAGAGAGGAATCTCCGGTATGTCAAAAATGTGAAAATCTAGACATATTCCAGAGTCCTTGATTCTAACAGGGACTGCCCTTAATACCCCATGGCTTTCTAGAATTAATCTAGATGGACTTTGTAAAGGTTTTTGAGATGGGGTTATGGACTCGTTGGGATAAAGAGTGCCAGCTAACTCCTTGGAAATAACATTTACCCAACATATGGATTGTAGTGGACCTTCCTAGGGGACCCTCTAATTTGGCACAGAAGAATGGTTGAAGGAGTGATGATTCGAGCTACCTCAGGAGACAGCTCAGCTTCTGTTAGCCATTCATAACTCAGAATAGCCGAAAGGCTTTTGATGTGTTCTATGTCAACAGATTCTACTCTTAGAACAGATTGAGTGGTCCTTACTAGAGGTCGTGTTTGGATAGGAAAATTCGAGGTGTTTCCATAATCTTCAAAAAGATCCTCCTCGAATTCAAAGGGATGCTCTAAAGGTGGTGGTTCATCATCCCTTAGTTGGTTTTGCATTCCCTTATCAGGAGGTTTCTCTACAACCAAATTAATGGATGGGTCAGGTGGAATTTCTAACTCGGTTGCAAGTTCCTCATCTTTTGGTTTAGGATTAGGCTCGACTTCTTTTTCTTCTTCAGGAAACTCATCATAAATGCCTGTGTAAGGGGTATTTTCAAGGATTTTCTCTAGGATAGCTCTCCCCTCATCTGTGAGCTTGTGTGTGAATGAGCCTCCTGAAGCAATGTCGAGGTGAAGAGCAGCCTCCTTGCTTAGACCACGATAAAAGTGGTAGTACAGTACATGGTCAGGCAGGGAAAGGTTTGGACCGGAATTGGTAAGGCTTGTGAACCTAGCCCAAGCTGCTCCTAAAGTTTCCTTCTCTCTTTGTTTGAATGTAAGAATTTCAATTCTAAGGTCAGCGATTCGAAAAAGTGGGAAGAAAGCGAGACAAAAGTTGTCCCGAAGTTCATCCCAACTTCCATTAACGCCTCCTACAGAATGAGCATACCACTTTTTTGCTTGTCCCAAAAGGGAGAACGGAAATAATTTCCATTTAAGGGTTTCTTGTGTCATGCCAGAAATAGATCGGCAAGAGCACAACTGCTCAAATTCTCTAAGGTGGGTGTATGGATCTTCATCTACTTGCCCAGAGAAGGGTTGCTCCTGAATCATGGCTATTAGATCAGGGCCGAGGTCATAGCCATCTGTAAGAATTGGATGTGATGATGATGGTGGCTCTAAAAACTCGCCCTTTGGAGCAAAGAATTTATAGATAGGAGTGAAATCCATGTGGTGTGGTGAAAATGGTAAGGTGAGTGTGGTAAAAGGGAAAAGAAAAAGGATACACAGACGACTTGGTTCGAAACTAGCACAGCTACCGTTCCCTGGCAACGGCGCCAGAAAGCTTGTTGGGTATTTTAAACGCAAACAGAAAAATCCGCAAGCGCACGGATACCGATGTAGCCTTCACCCGGGAGTATTCCAGAGTATCGATTTTCCACAGGGAACGTGAGTGTACTAATTAAGATCCGAGATCGCCCAAGGATAACTATATAATTATCTTTGGTGGGAAGAGAGGAAGTTTCCTGAGAGTTCTCTAGTTGATCTAAGAATCAAGAATTACTTCAAGATTATCTATATCGGGACATCAGAGCACTAACCACAGAAAGAGATGAGAAGGGGGCTAGGAAGGTCTGACTACGGTCCTACAAACACCGATCCGAACGAGGTGGAATACGTCGACCGTTAGGGCTGTCACTACCCTAAGGCTACCACAACAATCCGCAGGATTGGGTGCAATTCCAGGTAATTGCAAGACTAAACACCACATCTAATCTATTAATTACTACTCTAATGTTGCAAAGATTAGAGCACTTGATGCAAGCGGGAATCCAATAAATAACTTGAATGTAAATAAAAGTAATTAAAGAACTCAGGATTATGAATTGAAGAACCTGGAGAACGATGAAGAACGAACCAGTTGCTGCAAAAGTACAATGTTGAGGAAGATCCGACAGATCCGGCTCCTCCTCCGCTCTCCTCTTCTCTCTCCCTATTTTCTAGATTACAACTAGAACTAACTAGAACTAGAACTAGAGGAACTAGAACTAGAACTAGATGAACTAGAACTAGATCTAGATGAACTAGAGGTAGAACTAGAAGAACTAGAGGGATCCTCTCTACTTGGATGAAGAATTGAAACCCTAGCTTTGATTCTGTAGAAGAGGTATGATCTCCAGGGGCCAGGGGGGTCTGGTTTTATAGTCCCTTCAAGTGAATCTGGGCCGTCGGATCAAACCGACATTGATCGTGTGGTTTTCCTTGAAGTATTAGGTCGGTGGAGCATGATCCCCGAACTTCACCCTGATTGGTTCAGGGGGGAGGGCGGGCGCCCAGTAAGGGAGGGCGGGCGCCCTGTGCCTGAGCCCTCTCGGCCTTCGCTTCGGTCCCGTGGCTTCTGGAGTCTTCGAGATGATAGAAAATTGCGCGGCACATTAATATCTCTATGTAAACCCGACGTGTGGGCCTTTCTTCCGTATTTCCTGATAACCCCCTGCAGAAATAGACAAACACCAAAACTCGTGGAATTCTATCAGATAAAACCCTAAGTCTAGGTGTTGGTTGCATTTGGATCCTTTTCCATGATTAGTTGATGGTTAAATGTGAGCATTAAGGACCGTCAACAGTAGTTCAGTGGATTATGGTCTTGTATTTGTCCTCATCCAAGTACTTTTTTCTTGTCCTTGTGAAGTATTCGCTGGTTTGCTTCGGTATTGTTGGCGAGTGGGTTTTTCTACCTAGTTGCTCGTAGGCGTGTCCAGTCTCTAAAGTCAAGTACTTCCGCCTAGTTCTTTTAGATGTGCTTAAGCTTCGAGTTGGGTTCTTCCACCTAGTTTACATAGGCGTGCTCAAGCTCTCTTATCTAGGCTTGAACGACTTTGGTTGTGGATTGTTGCCGCATTTTCTGAGCACTTCCACTATTCTCGGTTCATCTTTATTTTTGTTTTCTTCGCCCCTTTAATTGGATGGGTTGTCTCTGTGAGCTAGATGTGTGCCTAGATTGGTCATAAGCATATCCATGGTGCTCTTCTTCTGGTTGTTATTGATGGTAGATAAGTGTCAATTTTAACTGTCAATAAAATATTAAAAAGGACCTAAACAATAATTACCACATAGATATAGGGATTTGACTGACAAAATTTCATGAGTTTTGGTGAATGGCTGTTTCAACAGGGTGTCTGCTGAAAAGAACAAAGGAAGGCCCATATGTCAGGTTTACATAGAGGCAAAAGGGCTACGAGCAACTTTCCATAATCTAGAAGATACGAGAAGGCTCTGGACTAAACGGGAGGCAAATCTGGCCTGCAAGCTGGGCAGCCGCTCAAGGGGTGGGAGCAGGTGCCCCACCTATAGAGCCAATCAGAGGCGAGCTCGTGGATCCTACCTCCACCGCCTTTGAGGATGAATATTAATCGTATATCAAGGTCGGTTTGATCCGAGGGCTATGGTGCTTCCTAGAGGGCTATATAAATAAAGCCCCTAGCCTCTAGAGAGGGCAATCCCATTATTTATAGTGAGGATTAGCTAGGAGGGGTCCCTTGAATGGATCACTCTTAGGGCACATACAAGAGAGATTAGCTTTGTAGTCTCCATGTGAGATTAGAGTTCTTCTTCTAGATTAAGAGAGTTAGAGTGGAAGGATGAGTTGGAGGAAGCCTGGTCGTTGGACTAAGAAGCATTGGTTTGAGGAAATTAGCATTGTTGATATTAGATACGCACACAGAGAAATAATCCACAAGCGCATAGATATCGGTGAGCACTTCACCCAAGAGATATTATAGAGTATCGTTATTTATTTATCTACTAGGAGAAAGCATGCATCTGACTAACCCAAATCTATACTTAACCCCTAGGCTGAAAAACAAGATAGCGACATATGAGTGATATAAAGAGGATTCCTTTGCCAGTATTCTTCTAACATATGGTAAGCTGTGTAGTTATTGTTTTAAGGGGGGCACCTAAGGAAAAGAGATAACTCAGAGGATGCTTAACCTCAGCACACTATTTGCTACCTTACCTCCTGACGGGATGTAGATTACGGAGACACCAAGGACTGTTACCACAAATCCAGCTCGATAGGGAGTATCTACGAGAATTCCTAGCCCAAGCACCACACTTATGCTACGAATGATTACTCTATTCCCAATGCCAAGCGAATAAAGTAAACCCGTAAACCAAAGAACAATAAGAACAATAAACTTACGAGTATTAGAAGTCGAATTGCTGAATGATCCTAGAACCAAGCCTCGGGTTAGGAGACTTGATCCCGTAGATACAACTGGAGAGGAGACACCGACAGGCCGGGCTTCCTCCACTTCTACCTCCACCCTATACTCTCTCAATCTCTCTTGTTGCTAAAACCCTAAAGAGACATATTCATTCGAGGGACCCCTCTCTGGCTAATTCTCTATAGAAAATATGAATTAGGGTTTCAGAATTGGCACTGATCTAGGGCACAGGCGGTCTGCTTATATAGCCCCCTAGGAGGCACCACAGCCCTCTGATAGAACCACCCATAATAGATGGCCAAGATTACTCCTCAAAGGCAATCGAGGTAGGATCTATGAGGTTGAACATGATTGGTTGAGACCCCCAGGCGCCTTCCCCTACCCCATGGGTGGTCGCCCAGCTCCCGAGCTAGTTTGGACTCCCGTTTGGTCTAGAGCCTCCACGAGTCTTCTAGATTGTTCCTGAGTTGCAGTTCACGGTGTTCTCTCTATGTAAATCTAACATGTGGACCATCTTTGGTTGTTTTCAGCTAACACCCTATAGAAATAGAGATTCACCAAAACTCATGGAATTCTGTTAGTGATAACCCTATATCTACTAGGTGTTTGCATATAGATCCATTTTCATGTCTAGTTGATTGTTAAAATTAGGAGTTATCTACCATCAACAACTTCCCCAAGCTTACCCTTTGCTCGTCTCTAAGCAAAGATAAACTCAGTGATGGATTAGGAGTTGCTACAATGCTTTCACAACTCAAAAGTACACATGCGTTCAAACAAGAACCCTCCTCCAAATTAGAGTGAATTATTCTGATTCAAAACTTAATCATATTATCTTCCACCATAGGGCTTGTAATCATGATTTGGGTCTTGAGCAGTTGAAAGACAGAATAGTCAAGTCAAGCGCTATATTTCTTGCTCTTTGATCAACTATTATTCTGGAGGTTTTGCAAAAGTTTCAAATAAAACTCAGAGTTTCCTTGTTATGACACTTTCAAATCTCTCATTTGTGGTGTCTCTAGATCCTTACAAAGGCATGATTGATATATGCTGAAAGGATCAAGATGCCCAAGACGGGGGTGAATTGGTCTTCCCTAAAAATTTAAGCAACCTATAAACTCAAATTCAACACCTTGTGCCTATTGTGACTAGAGAGCTACCAGATAAAAGTTTTTGCAACCTAGTTCCAACCCTATTCTAGCAAGGCAATTCTAGGAATGTAAAAGCTCAAAGTAATTGCGCAAGGTAAATGCTAGAAAGTAAAGGAGGAGGGCAAGAAAGTGCTCGGCGATGTTTTCTCGAGGTATCGGAGAGTCGCCACTCTCCACTAGTCCTCGTTGGAGCACCCGCGCAAGGGTCTTGCTCCCCCTGGGTCCGCGCAAGGACCAAGTGCTCTCTACGGGCTGATTCTTCGACACTCCGTCGCGGTGAATCGCCCAAAACCGCTCACAAGCTTGACACGAGCCACCCACAAGAACTCCGGGCGGTCTTCGTGCCTCCAATCACCACCAAACCGTCTAGGTGAAGGCGATCACCAAGAGTAACAAGCAAAGAACTCTCACTTGACCCAAACAAGGCACTAGAGAGTGGTGAATGCACACTTGACTCTTGGAATTCCACTAGAGAAGGATTCTCACAAGAAATCTCTCAAATTTCTATCCTCTCTAGGCTCTTGCTTCTCTCTTGCACCACAAGGTGATTCTCAACTGATCAAATGGGCAAGAGACCTCCCATGGACGAGGTGGAGGAGTATAAATACTCCCCATCAAGTCCAAGGATCGGCCAACTGTTTTACACTAAAAACGGGGTCACCGGACGCTGTTGATGTTGCACCGGACGCTCTGCACCAAGCGTCCGGTGACACTCAACAGCTTACTATACTTGCTTCTGACAAAGCACCCGACGCTACCTCTGAGAGTCCGTTGACACCGTCCGATGTGAGGGTGAACCTTACACCCTACCTGAGTTTAGGACCGGACGCTACCCGGTGAGTCCGGTGCTAGCGTCCAGTGCCCTGGTCCCCCTTTGGACCTCCTTGGGTATAGGACCAGACGCTACCCGATGCGTCCGGTGCTAGCGTCCGGTGCCTAACCCTAGGCACTCAGTCACTCTAACTGTCGTCAACCTCACGGGACGCACTCACAGAGTGTCCCGTGCTAGCGTCTGGTGCCTACTTAGGCACCCAAACTTCGTCGAAACGCGATCTTTCCAAAACAAAGTTTGTTTCTCTCGATCTAAGGACTATCTCTGAGATGCCTAGTGCTAGGTTTACCAAGTGTGCACCACACCTAAACCTAAAGTCTTGCCTAAGTCAAGCTACTAGATCAAAGCCCCTCTTAATAGTACGGTCAAAGGAAAATAAAGTCCTAAACTACTCTAAATGTCCTTCTTCACCATATGGCACTTAGACCTAGTCTAGTCTTGATGATGTCCAACCATACTTTGAAAACCGAAACGATTTCCACTATTAAGTAGGCATGTACGTCCCTATCCATCGAGTACCTATTACCATGACCTAACACTAATGACTTTGCCTCTACAAAACACACGTTAGTCACAGTAATCAACATTGTCATTAATCACCAAAACTCATTAGGGGCCCAAATGCTTCTTCAATCTCCCCCTTTTTGGTGATTGATGACAATAACCTCGAGTATGAAAGAAATGAGGTTTTCAAATGACTTGGTTTCTATAAGCATGAGACAATAAGAACACAAATGGATTAGGAATGCTTCTATCAACCAAGTCTATCATCCTGCATCCAAATATGTGAGATGTGCACAACTGGATATAACAACAAATGGCTCGTAGTAAATCAGAGTAAAAACATGGAAGCAAAGTAATATGAGCCAAACACATGACATAAAGATATCACAACGAAGCATAAGTCATGTCTCACAACCATAAGAGTATCTCACAAACCAAAGTGTCTCATACAAATATGCATAAAAGTAAACATGATGTATGAAGATGAAGTAGCACTCAAAATCATCAACCCCAAACCACTCTCAAGCTTCCCCAAACTCTATCATACTCTAAAATCTCTCCCCCTTTGGCATCAAGCGCCAAAAACCTAAGTCGAAGGAGGTGGAGGTGGAGTAGAGGAGTCCCGCAGCACGGCCTCGAACTGAGCTGCATCATCTGAACCATCTGCCGTAGACTCCGAGGAGGTAGAGTGACCCTCGGAAACTGCATGAACTGGAGAAGCTGTCTGGGTCTGCTCTGTGGGCTCTGTAGCTGTCACAGTCTGTGCTTGTGGCTCAAGTCTGGCTGAAGAAGCTGGCACTGACTTTGTAGTTGTAGCAGACATCTCAGGAAGTATGAAGGATGGTGCTAGCTGCTTGGACGAGGCCACTGACGATGACATGCGCTCAGTAGTGGTGACTGGTAGCGTAAAGGTTGCAGGAGCCTGCAGTGGGGAAGGAGTAGGCTCCCCAGTTAGAGCACTGTACAAGAAAGAGAGGTGCTGCCCTGTCGACGAGTCCAACACAAGCTGGGAAGGTATAGCTGACTGCGGTGTGAAGCCTGAGCGCAGAGGGGTAAACTAGGGCACCTGCTCAAAGCAAGAAGAAATAGCACCCTGAGAGACCTGGTGCTGAGGCGTTGAAAACGGCTGACTCTGAGCAGGTAGCTGGAGCGGCGGCTGAGACTGACTCTGAAGCCCGCTGGGATATAACACTAGAGTCGGGGGCCTCATGGAAGAGGTGCCTGGAAGCTGTATCTGTTGTAGCTGAATCCCTGATGCAGCCATAAGAGCAGCCATCAAGGCAGTCTGCTGGGCCTGGAAAGACAGCTGCTGCTCCTGGATGGTTAGGAGCTGTCTCTGAAGCTCGTCCTGCTTGGCCTGCATGGCTGCATTGATGGCATCCTGGTCTCTGTCCCTCCTGGCCTGCTCCTCAGCTGCCCTCCACTGATCTACCCTCATCCCCTCAAGAATAGCAAGCAGAGCTGGGTCTGTGGCACGGGAAGAACCTCCTACCTCGTGGTCGTGCTGCCTCGGAGGAAGATCTGGTATAGGAAGACGATAATCATCATATGAGCTGTCTGAAGCAAACTCAATCTCCTCCTCGGCCTCAGCATCTACGAATGCCCCAATGGCTATGTACTGCTGCTCCTCTATCTCTAGGACTGCCCCTGAACTGTGGGTAGCCCTAGGTGAAGGTGGTGGCACCTAGCCACATGGTGCTGGAGGAGGAGGTGGAGCTCGGAGATCATGGTGCACTCTTAGCATCTGGCAGGGGTCATAGTATGGGAACACTGTGTCAGCATCTGTCAACTCTCTCTGAATATGAGCTGGAAGAGGCTCTGGCCTAGCACGAAGAATAAGCAAAGTGATCCAGTGTGTGTAGGGTAGTTGAGGGTGACCCCTAAAGCCCTCTACTATGGTGTCCTAAATCTCTGACACTATCAAGTCCCATAAGTCAAAAGGCCTCTAAGCAATCAGGTGGGCTATCAACCACTACTGGATCCTGATGAAGCCATCTCTGTAGCCTATCCTAGGGAAAAGTGTCTTCCTCATCACAAAGTCGAAGATCCGAGCGGGGCGTGTAAGATCACCCACTGTCATGCTGGAACCCTCACCAAACGGCTGACGGAAGCACGGAGCGATAAAGTCAACCGGAGGAAGATCACCATCGTGTGGTCGTCGAGGGGGCTCAAAGTTGCCATAACACACCTCATGGATCCTGGTGGCATAAGCTGTCAGCCCCAAAATCTCTCTAGCCGTCTGAGCCGTCACCCTATAGTCTGTGCCTGCCAGTGCATAGTGGATATAGCTGTGATCCGGAGCAACCCACACTGAGGCGAAGAACTCATGTACCCACTCCTCAACATAGGTACTTGGCAGAGCAAGCAAACCTAGGAGACCTGATAGGTAGGTCAAGTACTGCCTGATGTCTGCACCTACCACATTCCTGAGATTCTCAAGGTCAAGCACTTGATGCTCCCTGAACCGAGCCTGAGAGTGGATATATGCCTGGTACATGTCCTCCTGAACCATTGTGTAGAATCTGACATGAGCTCTCTAACCCCGAGTTGTTGGAAACCAGGTGGGGAAGGGAGCAAACCTCAACTCCTGGATCTCACAAGTAGGAGCCTAGGTGTAGTCCTTATGAATTCGAACAGGAGCTGGGTGAGGAGCTAGAGTGCCACGAGCTGGGGTGGAGCGAGTAGACGAGGTGGACTGGCCCAGCGTACCAGTCCTGGAGGCTGCCTCGGTACGAGTGCGAGTCGACCTCCGAAGGGGCTGCTCCTCCTGCCGAACCTCTGTCGGACCCTCTGCCTGGGTCTTTGTCTCTGTATGTGGCTCCTCCTATCCTGGCTCAGTAACGTCAATCCAGACACGTTGACCCCCTAGCATGATGGTGCCAGGAGGGGTCCCATGTCGCTGCTCGACCTGAAGCAGTGTCACTAGCCTTCCTCTTCTTGGTCATCACCTTCTTTCCTTTGCCCTTGTCTATAGCTGTCAGGCGACGGGGAGGGTCACCTCCCCCATCACCTCCTGGAGAGCCACCACTGCCAGCTATCGGTCCACTGACGTTCTTGCAACGTGCCATTGCAAGAACCTAAGCCTGAGAAACTGCCGAAAGCTAAAAAGCTGACACTCGTGAGGCTTGACTTAAATCCATACTCGCAGGCTTGGCCCCGAGTTCAACTGCCACTGACAACTGCCGAAAAGAGACCACGTGCTGCAAGAGATGGAATAGATAGGGTATATATAAGCACACATAATAACTAGAGGTGGGAAAGCCCTATAGATCGCAAGAGATAGATAAGAACGGACGCAAACTGCTTATGATCGTGCGACGAGATATGTTCCGGATGAAAGATCGCGATCGGAATCCACCGGAGACTGCAAACTCACTCCACAAGGTGCTATAATGGTAGAACAAATGAAATCGTCGTCAAAAACAACAATTTAATTCATTCACACATTGAATCGAACACCTTGCGTGCGTGGTTAAAGGCACTCACTCCAAAACCTAGAATCTGCATGAAAGAGAGAACCAGGGGGCGCAGGAGGGAGGAGGTCGATGCAGGGACACTTCTTGGCGCCGAGCAACTGAAAATCCCTAGGGAAATTGAAGTTCCCGACGGCGACAAGGAGATCGGCGATTTAGGGTTAGGGCCCTGCAACTCGGCGGGTTCGGGAGAAGAAAGAGAAACGACCATACGAAACGCGCAACCTGCGGGTTATAAACGCCTGCTGCGGGGTCATCGGACGCTCTTAAAGGGCCACCGGACGCGTCCGGTGACCACCGAACTAAAACACAAAGAGCCTCGCAGAACGTCCGAGCACCTGACGATGGCCACCGGACGTTGGACTGGCGTTCGGTGCCTCAGGGCAAGCCAGGGTGAACCACCGGACGCACCTCACCAGACGCGCTCTGGACACTGTGTGCGGGTCCGGTGAGTGCAAACCTGTAGACTCACCACACCGGACGCACTGCTGGAGCGTCCGGTGCACCTTTAGCCAACTTTTCAACAGGGAACTTTGCCCAACTTTCACCCAACCAAGTTCCAACTTCAAGAAGACTCAAATAAACACAAATTGGAACTGGTATGAGTGACTTCTCTCAAACTCTCAAATTTTCACAAATATTTAGCCTTAGACATTGTAGTTTTTATGAAAATAGTCAAGTGAAATCACCAAGGAGCATCGTGTGTCCATAAAGCTAGGGGTTTAAATCTTGATGAGCTTTGAATGCTCCCCCTATCAATGGACGAACACAGCAGAAGCACAAAGCATAACCAAAAAGAAACAGTAAACCAACAAGCAAGCATATGATATGAGGTGTAATGCAATACTTGAAAGTAAACTAGTGCTTGTCAAGTTTTATCCAAGGTTAAGCTTTTTCACTCACACAAGGGGGTTATCTTAACCATGTTAGACAAAGCCCTACATAGAATTTTTTTGTATTTCTATTTTTGGTATGCATGATATGCAAAACAAAAGCTATTTACAAAGTCAACACACAACTTCATTTTTTACTGAAGTTAGAAAGATCAAGCACATTTAGTTCATTTCTCAGCATACAAAACCTAGCTTCATCTAGGGGTTTTGTGAAGATATCCACCAATTGATTTTTTGTTCCCACATTCTCTAGGGATATATCACCTTTAGCAACATGATCCCTAAGGAAGTGATGACGGATGTCAATATGTTTAGTGTGGTTGTGTTGAACCGGGTTGTTTGCAACTTTTACGGCACTTTCAATGTCACGCAACAAAGGTACTTTGTCTAGTACAACTCCAAAGTCTAGCAAAGTTTGTTTCATATAAAGTATTTGTGCACAACAAGCACCGGCGGTAATGTATTCTGCTTCGGCCGTTGACAAGGAAACACTATTTTGTTTCTTTGACATCCAAGAGACAAGTGATCTACCTAGGAAGTGGCATCCTCCGGATGTGCTTTTTCTATCAATGTGGCACCCGGCATAATCCGAATCAGAATAGCCTACAAGTTGGAATCTTGCACCTTTGGGATACCACAAGCCTAGGCAAGGTGTGTATTTTAGATACCTAAGAATTCTCTTGACGACAATCAAGTGAGATTCCATAGGCATAGCTTGATATCTAGCACACATACACACACTAAACATGATATCGGGCCTAGATGCGGTGAGGTAAAGTAAACTTCCTATCATGGAACGATAGAGAGTTTTGTCAATTGGGTTACCTCCCTCATCCAAGTCGAGATGCCCATTTGATGCCATGGAGTCTTGATTGGCTTGCAATCCATCATCTTGAAACTCTTGAGAAGATCTTGTGTATACTTCTCTTGAGAGTGAAGACTCCTTCCTTCATTTGTTTGACTTGAAATCCTAGGAAGAAGGATAGCTCACCAATCATGGACATCTCAAACTGACATCAAATCACCAAATTCCTTGCAAAAATCTTCATTAGTTGAGCCAAAAATAATATCATCAACATAAACTTGGCAAATGAAGATTTTTCCATTCATTTTTCTTGGTGAAGAGTGTTGTGTCAACTTTCCCAATCTTGAAGCCCTTCTCAATGAGGAAGTCCCTAAGCCTCTCATACCAAGCTCTAGGAGCTTGCTTGAGACGATAGAGAGCCTTGGACAACCGGTAGACATGCTTGGAGTACCTAGGGTCTTCAAAACTGGGTGGTTTCTCAACATAGACAAGCTCATTAATGTAAAAATTTAAAAAAGCACTTTTCACATCCATTTGAAACAACTTGATATCATGGCTAGATGCATATGCAAGTAGGATACGGATAGCTTCAAGTCTTGCCACCGGTGCAAAAGTTTCACCGAAGTCAAGACCTTCCACTTGTGAAAAGCCTTTTGCCACAAGCCTTTCCTTGTTGCGCACCACCTTGCCTTGATCATCTTTCTTGTTCTGGAAGACCCACTTTGTTCCAATCACTCTTGCATCTTTGGGTCGCTCTTCAAGTGTCCACACTTGGTTGCGAGAGAAGTTGTTCAACTCCTCTTGCATGGTAATGATCCAATCCGCTTCCTCTATAGTCTTTGGTTCATCTTCAAGAGACACAAAGGCATGATGTTCAATAAATAAAGCATGTCTAGAGCGTGTAGTCACACCACGTGATGGACTCCCGATGATGAGATCTTGAGAGTGATCTTGGAGGAGCTGTGATGATCTTCTTCGCGCCACTTGAAGGGTTGCTTGGGGAGCTTCAACATCTTGTGCTTGTGCCACCGCTTGCTCATGAGTGACTTGAGTGTCTTTATGAGCATCTCTCACATCCTTGTCTTCATCTTGTGGCACATGTGAGGTGGATGGTGGCTCAATGATTTGCACATCATCATCTTCTTTTAGCTTGATGTCTCCCACCGGCATGTTCTTCATGGCATCCCTCAATGGTTCACCACCTACATCATCAAGATTATCACTTGCTCCTTGGGGGCCATTAGTTTCATCAAATTCAACATCAAATATTTCTTCAACTATGTTTGTGGCATGGTTAAAGACCCTATATACCTTGGACTTTGATGAATAGCCAACCAAGTAGCCAATGTCACATCTCCTTTGGAACTTGCCCAAGTGTTGGCGCTTCTTGTGGATATAGCATTTGCACCCAAACACTCTAAAGAATGAGACATCGGGCTTCTTCTCATTGAGCAACTCATATGGTGTCTTCTCTAAGAACTTGTGAGGAAAGAGCCGGTTTGATGCATAGCATGCGGTGTTGATTGCCTTGGCCCACATCTTCTCCGAAGTGTTGTACTCATCTAGCATTGTTCTTGCCAAGGTGATCAATGTCCGGTTCTTTCTTTCCACAACCCCATTTTGTTGTGGTGTGTATGTTGAGGAGAACTCATGTTTGATCCCAACTTCATCACAATACTCTTCAATGTTGGTGTTGTCAAACTCTTTGCCATTATCACTTCTTATCTTCTTGATCTTGACATCAAATTGATTTTGGGAATTCTTTGCAAACTTCTTGAATATTGATGCAACTTCGGCCTTGTCTTGCAAGAAGAATGTCCAAGTGTACTGGGAGTAATCATCAACTATGACCAAGCAATATTTGTTGCCTCCAAGACTAGCATATGTGGTTGGTCCAAATAAATCCATGTGGAGTAGCTCAAGCACTCTTGAAGTAGAGAGATAGGCCTTGGTTGGATGAGTGTTTGCAACTTGCTTGCTGGCTTGACATGCACTACAAAGCTTGTCCTTCTCAAAGGTCACATCCTTCAAGCCTCTAATCAATTCTTTCTTCATCAATTTCTTGAGTGTGCCCATTCCAACATGAGCTAAACTTCTATGCCACAACCACCCAAGTGAGGTCTTGGTGAATAAGCAAGTCTTGACATCAACTTCATCAGATGAGAAATCAACTACATATAAGTTATTGTGTCGAAAGCCTTTGAATACCATTTCATTGTCATCCTCCTTGGTCACTATTACTTCCTTTTTCTTGAATAGACATTAAAAACCAAGATCACAAAGTTATCCAACCGAGAGCAAATTGAAACTCAATGATTGCATATAGAGCACATTGGTGATGGAGTTGTCATTTGATATTGCAACCTTTCCTAGACCCTTGACCTTGCCTTTTGAATTGTGACCAAATGTGATCTTCTCTTGGTTGTCAACATCTTCATCAAGTGAGGTGAACATCCGAGGATCTCCGGTCATATGTTGAGCGCAACCACTCTCAATTACCCAATGTGATCCATCGGTCTTGTAGTTCACCTACACACAAGAGATCAAGCTTCAGATTTAGGGACCCACATTTGTTTAGGGCCCTTGACCTTCTCTACTAGTTGCTTTGGCACCCTAATCTTCTTTGGCCTTTGCTTGTTGGGCGGCTCTATGAAGCTAACCTTGACCTTGCCACTCTTGTCTTTCCTTACAATGTAGTGAGCATTGAAGGCAAATGGTCTAGCATGCTTGGGCAAGGGTGGTGGTAGTGGTGCCTCACACTCATGAGAAAAGTGTCCCTCTTGTCCACACTCAAAGCATCTCTTGGGCTTTGGCTTGCTTGAATGATCATGAGTGGCTAGTGACTTGATGAGCTTGCTTTGGTGTGCCTTGTAGCCAATCCCACTCTTGTCCATCTTCATGACGGTGTTCATGAATAGTTCACTTTGAAGGTCTTTCCCTTTGGTGAACTTGGCTACCCCCTTGGTTAGATGTTCTTTCTCTTTCTTGAGCTTGTTGTTCTCTTAAGTTAGCTTTTTGATGATTGGGTCATTGTTGCTTTCTAACTCTTCCAAGATGAATGACTCATCTTCTTCTTGCTTGTCATACAACAAACCAAGCTTGAGATATTGATTCTCCTCTTTGAGCAACTTGTTCTCATATGCAAGCCTCTTATCTTGATCAAGTGACTCAATCACAATGGTGTTGTGCTTGTCTTGTTCTTGCAACTCTTTCTTAAGCTTGACATTCTCTTCCTTGATCTTGATAGTGTCCTCATAGCTCTCGCCCACTACCACTTTCTTGCCCTTGCAACCAACACATTTGCTTGTGCTCTCCACAAGTAAGTCATCACAAGATGTGGCTACATCAAGCTTAGCAACATGGTTAGTAGCATCATGTGCTTCATGGATTGCAAGATCATAGGCAATTTCAAGGTTGTCATAATTTGCTTTTAGAGTTGTGAGTTCTTCTTTCAAAGCTCTATATCTAGTGATAAGCTCATCATGCACACTCTCAAGTTTATCATGTTTTTCTTTGAGCTCTTTTAAAGAGAGTTTGAGCTCCTTGAGCTTAGTGGTCTTGATCTCATTTTGATCTCTAAGCTCATCACTAGATTTAAGCTTTGCTAGAAGTGATTCATTTTCATGTTCAAGTTTGTCATTTTCACTTCTAGTTTTTCTTATGACTTTAGTGTATTTGTTTAGCAATTGTACAAGTTCGTCATAAGATGGTGATTCATACTCACTATCACTCTCACTACTCTCATCCTCACTTTGTACCTTCCGGTCACCCTTGGCCATAAGGCATAGGTGTGTAGAGGATGTAGATAGTGGTGAAGATGATGGTGATGAAGCATCAATGGCAATGGCGGCAACCTTCTCATCATCCCTTTCGTTCGCGGAGGAGTCACCACTTGTGCTTTCAATGTCGGTGAGCCAATCACCAACAATGTAGGCCTTGCCATTCTTCTTCTTGTGGTACTCCTTCTTCTTGCCACCTTTCTTCTTGTATGGCTTCTTATCGCTTCACTCATCATCACTTGAGTCATCTTGATCTTTGGTCTTCTTCTTGTACTTGTCCTTCTTGGGCTAGGGACATTGATGAGCAACGTGACCAAGTTCACCACAATTGTAGCAATCCATCTCAGATATGGGCTTTCTCTTGCTACTTGTGAAGAACTTCTTCTTCTTGGAGTCAAAGTTGACTCCATTCTTGTTGAGCTTCTTCAACATCTTGGTGGTTCTTCTCACCAAGAGGGCAATGGATGCATCATCATCACTTGAAGTTGATGACTCCACTTCAATCTTCTTAGCTTTGCCCTTGTGAGAAGCTTTGAGGGCTAAGTCCTTCTTCTCCTTCTTGGCCGATGAGGAGCCATCTTAGGGGTTCATGTGCATGTACATCTCATGAGCGTTGATCTTCCCCAATATGGACATTGGTGTGGCGGTGGAGAGATCGCCTTGATGAAGCATGGTTACTATGTGCCCGTATTTCTCAACGGGGAGAACACATAGTATCTTTCTCGCCACATCCGCCAGACTTATTTGGTTGAGCCCAAGTCCAATTAGCTCCTCTACAATAACATTCAAGTGAGAATACATTTCATTACCATTTTCTTTTGGAAGCATTTCAAATGTATTCTGCTTGTTAATCACAAGATGAAAGCGCTCCTCAAGCTCACTCTTGGATCCCTCATGGAGCGCACAAAGTTCCTTCCATAACTCATGGGCGGTTTTGTGGTTCCGAACACGGTTAAACACCTCTTTGCAAAGACCTCTAAAGATGTGGTTTTTGGCCTTTGCATTCCACTTCTCGTTTTCTTGCTCTTGTGGAGTAAGAGCGGTGTCTTTTGCCAGAGGGGTAAACCCTTCGGTCGCGGCTTTTAGGCACTTAGAGTCACATGCCTCGAGGTATGACTCCATCCGTATTTTCCAATATGGGAAGTCATCTCCATCGAACATTGGTAGAGGTCCATCCCCGTTAGACATCTTTCTCTAGGCGGTGAAGCCTAGATAATGAGCACTAGGCTCCGATACCAATTGAAAGGATCAAGATGCCCAAGAGGGTGGTGAATTGGGCTTCTCTAAAAATTTAAGCAATCTATAAACTCCAATTCAACCCCTTGTGGCTAGTGTGACTAGAGAGCTACCAGATAAAAGTTTTGCAACCTAGTCCAACCCTATTCTAGATAGGCAATTCTAGGAATGTAAAAGCTCAAAGTAATTGCACAAGGTAAATGCTAGAAAGTAAAGGAGGAAGGCAAGAAAGTGCTTGGTGATGTTTTGCTGATGTATCGGAGAGTCGCCACTCTCCACTTGTCCTCGTTGGAGCACCCGTGCAAGGGTCTTGCTCCCCCTTGGTCCGTGCAAGGACCAAGTGCTCTCTACAGGTTGATTCTTTGATTCTCCATCGCGGTGAATCGCCCAAAACCGCTCACAAGCTTGACACGAGCCACCCACAAGAACTCCGGGCGGTCTTCGTGCCTCCAATCACCACCGAACCGTCTAGAAGATGGCGATCACCAAGAGTAACAAGCAAAGAACTCTCACTTGACCCAAACAAGGCACTGGAGAGTGGTCGATGCACACTTGACTCTTGGAATTCCACTACAGAAGGATTCTCACAAGAAATCTCTCAAATCTCAATCCTCTCTTGGCTCTTGCTTCTCTCTTACACCACAAGGTGATTCTCAACTGATCAAATGGGCAAGAGACCTCCCATGGACGAGGTGGAGGAGTATAAATACTACCCTTCAAGTCCAAGGGCCGGCCAACCGTTTTACACAGAAAACGGGGTCACCGGACGCTGTTGATGTTGCACCGGACGCTCTGCACCGAGCGTCCGGTGATACTCAACGGCTAACTGTACTTGGTTCTGACAGAGCATCGGACGCTACCTCTGAGTGTCCGGTGACACCGTCCGGTGTGAGGGTGAACCTTACACCCTCCCTGAGTTCAGGACCGGACGCTACCCGGTGAGTTCGGTGCTAGCGTCCGGTGCCTTGGTCCCCCTTTGGACCTCCCTGGGTATAGGACCGGTCGCTACCCGGTGCGTCCAGTGCTAGCGTTCGGTGCCTAACCCTAGGCACTCAGTCACTCTGACTGTTGTCAACCTCACCGGACGCACTCACAGAGCGTCCGGTGCCTACTTAGGCACCCAAACTTCGTCGAAACACGATCTTTCCAAAACAAAGTTTGTTTCTCTCGATCTAAGGACTATCTCTGAGCTACCTAGTGCTAGGTTTACCAAGAGTGCACCACACCTAAACCTAAAGCCTTGCCTACGTCAAGCTACTAGATCAAAGCCTCTCTTAATAGTACGGTCAAATGAAAACAAAGTCCTAAACTACTCTAAGTGCCATTCTTCACCATATGGCACTTAGACCTAGTCTAGTCTTGACGATGTCCAACCATCCTTTGAAAACCAAAATGATTTCCACTATTAAGTAGGCATGTACGTCCCTGTCCATCGAGTACCTATTACCATGACCTAACACTAATGACTTTGCCTCTGCAAAACACACGTTAGTCACAATAATCAACATTGTCATTAATCACCGAAACTCATTAGGGGCCTAGATGCTTTTTCAATATGCCATCTCTCTACTCTTAGAATATGTGGTATTTGTGGAATTAAAACATAGTGGCATTGTGCCTTCTCTCTCTCATCCTACATCTAATAGGCTTATGTGGAGCTCACAGGTGGGGAGACAACTCAACAGCATACTTGTAGACATAGGTTGTATTGTTAAACTGTGGATCTAGAGAAACTAGTCATACAATCAAATCATATGTGCATGTGGATGAGGGAATCAAATGACTGATGTGAATGGTGATGATGATAAGGAAATGATTATGCGGGACAATAATGATGATGGTGGAGATCTAATATTCTCTCCTTGGGGATATTTCCCTCCCTTATCTAGAACTTTAGAAATTGGGGAGTACTTAGGCTGCTTATTTTTTCTTAGGACATTTGTCCTCTCTCTCTCTCTCTAAGAACAACCAAGCCTCTTGATGGAACTATATTAGTAGGGAGTATTAACTGAAGTAACTGGAGCTTTATTGGATGATAGAACAAGAATAGGATGGCGACATATATTTTTTTGGTGTTCACTCCCAATGTAGGAGGAGAACATTTTCTGAGTGTATGCATGTGAATAGAGGAATGCATACTCCCAGGGTGGGAGCAGCATAGGTGCGTGTTTCTAGGCTAGAAACAACACACGATGCATGTAGTATGTATATATATGGGTGGTACTTCAAGGAACATAAGTAGCACAAAGTAAATTTAGTGTAGTGACTTATGAATGGGGGTGTACTTCTAAGAATAGAAGCAACATAGATCAATGGATGGAGAGCATACAGTATTGACTTTAACTGCATGACTAATTCCTAAGGGTGAACATAGCTTAGCTACACGCAATGCCTACAAGCAGTATATGGAAGTGGATGGCTTTCCTAAACTAGTAAGCACGTATATTTGGCTGTGGTAGAAATTTTGAACACTCGTCATACAGGAACTCATCATGCAGCAATTTCAGATTTTCAAAAACTCTAGTATCTCTAGGAACAAGATGGACAACAGCTCAAAACCTTCCCATATCATATCCGTCAACTACATAGACTTTGATCAAGTATTCGCTACCCTCAATTTTTAGGTTGAGAGCAGACCTCAAACCAAAACAGTTGTGTCCAAAACTCGGGATAGTTCGAGGTTGAAAACTAGGTACTTGAAAGGAATTACAGCAGGGCAACTATTTATCAGTTCCATATAAGAGCTTACTCTGTAGGGTTTATTTTAGTAGGCAATTTCTTCAAATACTCTCCTAAATTTTTTATTTAGCAAATTTAATATCAAACAGAAAGATAGATAAAGATATAAATAAATAGGAAATCTTTATTTGGGTTTTCTATGGTTATGCATCTTTTTATTTGTTTTAGAGTAACATAGCACACTTAAATAAATAAATAAATAAATAAATAAGCTAGTGATACTTAGCTAGATATATGGGGGGTGCTCTCCCCCAAGCTAGATGTTGATGTAGTCTGTTGGTGTTGCTGACTAGGAATGAAGGCTTAGTGGTCATTTTGGAGTGTTAGGGATGATGGCTGTTGAGACAACACTTTGATTGTTATACTTGCCTTGGCCAAAGCTTTCCTAAGACTCTTGCTGGTCGTTGTTGACACTTGCTAACACCACTTGAATACTAGGTTGTCATCCCCAGCATGGCACTAGAGTGTACTATGGTATTTATATGCACACAAATAAATCCGCAAGCGCACGGATACCGTTGTAGCTTTTACCCAGTTAAAGGTTTTATCATATCCACAGGGAAACGGGAGAACTAATCTACGCTCTAACTTAACCTAGATAGATAGGTAGGTGTAGATAGGAAAGATGGTAGAATTGAATAAGAACAATATTAAAGGTAAGATAACAATGGGTGGTAATATGGGAATAGAGAGTAGAGCAATCTAGTATATGGGCGATGGTAGGAGAATAGAGAGGATAACTATAGTTTCTCTACTTCAAAGGGGTATGTCTATGTCTGGGACGAACCACGTGATAAGAATACACCACAAAGGATGCTTATCCATAGGCCAATAAACCCTACCCATCCTGCTAACAGGAGGTGGACTACAAGGGACCAACGTAACTGTCACCTACGCGGCCTACCACACGATCCGGCTAGACAGGGGATATCCACAAGTAATCTAGGTCTAAGCACCTCGCTTACATCTATACTACAACTCTCACCTATAGCGTCCTATAGATTAAAGTACTCAAAAGAGTTGTGAACCAGAACATACATGGATAGTAATTGCATAATGAAATAAGAAGTAGATTACCAGAGTCATCCCATGAGCAAGCTTGATTAGAACTTGATCATGGTGAAGTACAACCGGAGGAAGAACCGACAGGCCGGCCTCTCCTCCAATCCTCCCTTGCTCTCCATCTTGCTACTATCTAGATCTACTCTAGTTTAGAGATGAGAGGAGAGCTCTCATCTCCAAACCCTAGCTTTTGCTCTATCTATGTAGAGGAAAGGTTATCCTTCGAGGGCACCTCTCAACTCTACAATGAACTTGTTCTCCTCCAGGGGCCAGAGGGTCTGCTTATATAGTCCCTTCAAGTGAATCTGGGTCGTCGGATCAAACCGACATTGATTGAACGGTTATCCTTGATCCTTTAGGTCGGTGGAGCATAATCCGCGAGACGGGTCCTGATTGGATTCTAACTCAGGGCGGGCACCCTACTGGGGAGGGCGGGCGCCCTGCCCCTGGGCCCGATCGCCTTCCCGTTCATTCCCGTGGCTTCTGGAGTCTTCTAGATGTTGCGCGGCACATTAATATCTCTATGTAAACCCGACATGTGGACCTTTCCTCCATATTTCCTGATAACCCCCTGCAGAAATAGACAAACACCAAAACTCGTGGAATTCTCTCAGATAAAACTCTAAGTCTGGGTGTTGGTTGCATTTGGATCCTTTTCTTTATTTATTTGATGATTATATTTGGTACTTAAGGACCGTCAACAGTCGTCAAAGACTTGGCCTTGCTAACCCACGTATTGCTCACCGTATATATACGATCATCAATCAACAACACGTGTTCCAATAGAGACAATCATACACAAAGCAAACAAACTATAATTAGAACTATACACCAATAGTGATAAAACAAATATAAAAGTTTATAAAACATTCTACGCGGCGCTATAATCACACAAACATAAAGATCACGAAAATCAGAATTAACACGTAGAAGTTATGAATTTTCTAAGATTTCCTGTACAAATATAATTAATTAAATAGTACTCCAAAAATAAAAAGTTACAAACTAAGGAAACAGTGATATTAACAGGTAGAGCTCGCAAAGACAAATCTAACACAATTTGAATAGATTGAATCGGAGTTAAAATGAGCATTTTATGAGCAATTCAATTTCAGTGACAAAACTGTAAATAGCAGAAAACATATTTTGAACTTAAGCCGAGTTGTTTACGTTTACAAAAATAGAAAGCGTATTCTAGAAAGGCACTTTAGGACCATGGGTTGATTCCTAGAAAAGTCCAGGGACTCTTTAGCAAAACAGCCAGCAAAATCTTTTTATTTGTTTTAGAGTAACATAGCACACTTAATAAGTAAATAAATAAATAAATAAATAAATAAGCTAGTGATACTTAGCTAGATATACGAGGGGTGCTCTCCCCCAAGCTAGATGTCGATGTAGTCTGTTGGTGTTGCTGACTAGCAGTGAAGGCGTACTGGTGATTTTGGAGTGTTAGGGATGATGGCTGTTGAGACAACACTAGTTTGATTGTTATACTTGCCTTGGTCAAAGCTTTCCTAAGACTCTTGCTGGTCGTCAAAGACTTGGCCTTGCTAACCCACGTATTGCTCACCGTATATACCCGATCATCAATCAACAACACGCGTTCCAATAGAGACAATCATACACAAAGCAAACAAACTATAATTAGAACTATACACCAACAGTGATAAAACAAATATAAAAGTTTATAAAACATTCTACGTGGCGCTATAATCACACAAACATAAAGATCACGAAAATCAGAATTAACACGTAGAAGTTATGAATTTTCTAAGATTTCCTATACAAATATAATTAATTAAATAGTACTCCAAAAATAAAAAGTTACAAACTAAGGAAACATTGATATTAACAGGTAGAGCTCGCAAAGACAAATCTAACACAATTTGAATAGGTTGAATCGGAGTTAAAATGAGCATTTTATGAGCAATTCAATTTTAGTGACAAAACTATAAATAGTAGAAAACATATTTTGAACTTAAGCCGAGTTGTTTACGTTTACAAAAATAGAAAGCGTATTCTAGAAAGGCACTTTAGGACCATGGGTTGATTCCTAGAAAAGTCTAGGGACTCGGCCAAAGGGGTATCTTCTATCATCGGCCGTTGATCTTGAATCCAACGGTGCAGACCCATCCCAGAAATTGCAGGCGGCCACCGGCGTGCCCTCCATGACGGAGCACCATGGCAGGCCTCCAAGCTTCACTGGAGTTCATCGTTTACGCATTTTAGGGCATCTCGGAGCAAAAGAACTACACCATGAGAAGCAGGGGAAAGTCGCGAACTCACCTAGGTGTTGAACTTTTGGCCGAGAGCACGTGGAGGAAGCGTGCTACGGTGGCATAAGAACCCTAACTCCGACGAGATAAAGAACTTGGCGGCTGCTACGGCTAGGGCTCCAAAAATGAGTGTGAGGGCGAAAAGAAAATGCTAGGAAGGACTACAGGGCTTTATAGGGCTCGGGGAAGCCAAATCTCATGAAAAACACGATTCGGTTCGGGATTGGAGATCTTCTCCTTACGTGAGGGAGAAGAAGGAAGATGGGGAATAAGTCACTGACGTGCAGGCCCGATAGATCAGTGAAAGGGAGGGAGAGATGAGGGAGCGCACACGGCTTGGGCCGCTGCTAGGCCAGCTCGGCCGAGACCTAGGTTGCGGGGGTGAGGTGAAGCAGGCCGACTTCTAGGCTTGCAGTTAGAAAGGGAACTAGGCCTTCGGGCCGAATCCCAAGGAAGGTGACTTCCCCCATTTTTCTATTTTCTTTTTTTAAAAGCTTTTCAAAAGAGAATTTAAATTCAACTAGAATTTATTCAAACACACAGCACAAAGAATAAAATATGCTCCAGCATGAATGCACAACCATGTTCCTAAACTTATGATGGATTTTTAATTTCAAAAAAAATTATTTAGGTGCTAAATTAAATGCCCACAAAATGCTTAATTAAATCCAATTAAATCCTATTAATTGAAAATAAAATTTTTGGGTGTTACATCCGCCTCAAAGGTTCATTTCGAACCTAAATCCGTTTGAGGAAGGAGGTTTCACACCAGTTTTCAAGGAGGTTATGACCCAAAAGACCATCTCTGAGTACTCTGCATCATGGGCTGACTACGTCGCCATGGGTTCGCAACTTAACTTGGGGGATGCTACTTTTGAGCTTAAGCCAGCACTCATCAACATGGTGCAAGCCAACCCCTTCTGTGGGAAGCCGCACGAGGACGCCAACGCCCATCTCCAACACTTCCTGTAGGTGTGTGGTACCTTCACCATCAAGAATGTTTCCACAGACACGTTCTGTCTCCGCCTTTTCCCATTCTCACTATTGGGAAAGGTGAAGCAATGGTTCACCACCTAGGAGAAGTGCGCCAACGCATTTCTCAAAAGTTCTAACCTTATGGCTACTAAGTGTATTAAAGAGAAATTACTAATGCATGCTTGTAATTAGATAACTACCATTCTAACCTTATGGCTAGGGTACGGAATTTAAAGTCTACCGACAGGACTTAGATAGTGGAGAGGACTTATTCAGTGGGTTCATTATCTGAGGTAGCCTCAGTCAACTCCCCGTCTTGTGGTGATGGAGTACGTGCGTCTTGCTTCCATCTTGCTTCTGTCTCTTTCGCTTCTTCCTTTTCTAGTTCCAACTCTTCAGCTTTGTTCTCCTTTTCCCAGGCTTCTAATCGGGCTAAGATCTCCTCTTTATCCTTCTTGGTAATTTGGTCCATCCTTTCGGCTTCTTCGGCCCACTGACTCCATCGGGGTGCTTGCGTGTTCTCTTCTTGCTCTGTGAAGCGATCTTCATATTTCACAATCTTCCCAGGAAAGTCTTCCCATCCGCAGTGAGGCTAGGCAGCCTGAGGGTGGGCTTGGCGTCTTCTCCTGCTGCGTTGCTTCTTGATCTGTTCATGGTTAACTAGTGTTCTAAATTGACAGCGTACCTTTCCGGTAGGTAGGTCGAAGTGGATGTGCCCTGATTGGATATAGATGTTGGCTCTGGCTGTGTAGAGAAATGGTCTTCCCAAGAGGATTGGGGACTCATCGTCTCCTTGCATGTCAAGAACTAGGAAATCTGCAGGTATATATTGTCCTTGAATTCTTACCATTACATCCTTGACGACTCCTTCCGGGAACCTTAATGATCGATCCGCCATCTGCAACTGAATATATGTTGGGTATAAAGGTAAATCAAATAATTCATCATATAACTGTTTTGACATTACGTTGTAGCCTAATCCAGTGTCGCAGACGGTGTGGGGGAAGGTGGTGTTTTTGATTGTGCATTCAATGATTGGAACTCTTGGATCACCTCTCTTGACTGGAAATGGCTTGGGTAGCATATGATCATTCTCGGTGTTGAGAGCAGTGATCAGTTGAGTTGTCTGTGTAGGTGCATGCTTGGTCTTCCTCCATCTTCTATTGTTTCTATTATTCTTCTTCTTCGACATTGATTGTTGTTCTTGCTTTCCTTGTTGGTAGAATTGCTTCGAGGCTGTAGGAGCTTTCAGGACGCAGTTCTTGATGGATAGGACAATCTTGGTGTACTTCACATAGATGATGACTTTTGTTGTGCATAAGAATGGTCTGCCCAAAATGATGGGTGCCTTCTCATCTACTCTTGTCTCCATGACCACGAAGTCAACAGGGACATATGATTGCCCCACTCCAATGACAACTTCTTCTAGTACTCTCTCAGGGTAGAAAATGGACTGATCTGCAAGCTGCAAACGCATATTTGTGTACAATAGGGGATCATTTAATATTTTCTCATAAATTACCTTGGGCATGATGTTTACACTTGCGCCAAAGTCACAGATAGCGTCTGGAAAGTTGTGGCATCCTATGGAGATAGGAATGACAGGTCTTCTAGGGCCTCCCATCTTCTCTCATAGAGAGTGGTCAATCCACTATACAACTGTAGGCTCAATATGAAATTGGGTTGCGTTGTGAATATCAACAAGGTTAGCAGTTTCTAAATCTTTTGGTTGGCCTAGAATCTTACCTTTTTCTAATGGAGCAACAACAACAGCTAATTGAGCTAATTGTGATTCTAGCATTTTATTGAAACTATGTTGATTCTTTATAGCAGAAGCAAATGTATCCATCCTAGTGTGTATGTTTTCCAAAGTTCTATCATTTGATGCTAGTTTCCTAGTCATTTGATCTAGTAATTTGGATTGACTAGCAACTAATTCTCTCAAAGGCGGAAAATTATTATTAAAATTAATACCTTGGTTCTTACCTTGGTAATTACCTTATCGAGGTTGTTGATTTCATCCTTGATTTTGTTGAGGATGATAGTAGATGTTATTGTTGATGAAGTTCACATCCTCTTGTAGTGTAGGGCAACTGACAGCTGAGTGCCTGTAGTCTCCACATTCTTCACATGTCATATGGGAATCATTGATGTGCATGACTTCGTTCTTCTCTATGTCGAGCTTCTTCATGATGAAGTCTAGCTTGGCAGTGACCATGTCAACTTCCTTGAGATGATGGATTCCTCCTCCTTTCTTCCGAGACTGGGTACATTCTTCATTGCATGTTGAATTTGAGGCCATCTTTTCAACAAGTGCTTTAGCGTCTGAGAGCTTAAGTGACAGGAAAGCTCCCCCGGCTATAGCATCAATAGACTCATAGGTACTAGAGATAAGCCCATGATAAAAAGTCTACATTAACAGCCACTCTTCTATCCCATGATGAGGATAGTCTTCAATGTAATTCTAGAATCTTGCGCATGCTTTAGTGAATGATTCATCATGATGTTGTTGGAAACTTGAAATCTTCCAACACAGAGCATTAGTCTTGGCTGTAGGAAAGAATTTTGCCAGGAATGCAGTCGAGCAAAGGTCTCATGTATTGTGTTTGTCTTTGTTGGTGTAGAACTACTGCTTGGCTTTCCCCAATAATGAGAACGGGAAAAGACGGAGTAAGATAGCATCTTTGGTACTCTTCTGATCGTGAAGGTGGTGCAGATCTCTAGGAAGTGTTGTAAGTGTGCACTGCATCTTCATGAGCTTTTCCATGGAATTGGCTAGCTTGAACCATGGTGATAAGAGCAGGCTTGAGCTTGAATCCATTCTCCCTAGTGTTGCCTGCTGGTCCAGTCTTAATGTTTGTTGTTGTTGGGGCAGAGAACTCTCATAGTGTCTTCTCAGCCATGTCTTCAAACACATGAGCTAGGTTTCCTCCTAACTCTTCTGCTTGTTCTTCTATTTGTCCTTCAAATTCCTCTTCTAATGTTGGAGCTGGCCCCTCTAAAGAGCTGGCTTAAGTAGCAGAGGGTGTTCTTGATGGTCATTCAAATTTGTCCCTTGCTTCTACAAACTTCTTCTTCCTAAGGAGTTTCTCTGGATCTTCAGTAAAGTTTCTTGGAAGAGCAAAACCATTTATTCATCACCCTGCATAAGATAAAAAAATGATAATGACGAAGGGTGTACCTGATTGAGTAGAAATTGATTGGTAATATAACTTTATCCATACATATATATGTTATCAATATATCCTAGGTTTATTATGCCTTCCCCGGCAACGGCGCCAAAAATGCTTGTTGACATTTACTACCGTCATCACTAAAAATAGAGATAAACCCTACCCCTAGCAACAACACTAGAAATGCACGGTATATCATTAACTTGTCAAATAGCAACAAACCACTCTAACATTCCTAAGCATAAAGTAGGTTGTCATCCCTAATTACATTGCTAGGAATTTAACATAGATTCACATATTCTACTGCAAGAGGCATGGCATAATAGATATGAATATAATAATAAACTAAATGGGTCTACAAGCGGACAGATAATTATACCGTTGTAGCATTTTACCTAGGGAAGTATCCAGGTTGTCGATTTATATTTATAGCACTAGGAAGGCTAAGTGTTAAACTATATTCTATTATATTGATAAGAAACTATATAGGATGAATAAATGATATTACCCAAGTCCTATAATCTACTCATAACAGGCAGAGGTCTCAAGATAAATATAGATAAACAATAGTGATAGCATAATATCAAGTATCATTATTAAGGATAATCATCAGAGCATCTACTAGTCATAATAATAGTTAGCCAATGGATAAACTAGGGAGTTGAATCTAAGGTAATTCTATAACTACGCCAATGAATAACTCTAATTAGTGCAATTACATCTAGAAATCATCGTTAAGTCAACCCTATATCATGATTACATGTAAAGAGGCGTCAACTAATGAGGGTTATAAGACAAAGGTCACCTCTTCGCGACCGCGCCCATGCTTGCCCTACGTACGGGGGGTGGACTATAGAGGAACCAACACAGCTGTCACATACATGGACTACCACACGACCCGACACGTCAAGGTGCACTGGTAGACAAACAAGATATCTAGACACCACGTCTACATATTGTCTATCATCTACCCAACGATCAATTAAGTAAACTTGATACGAGCAATTACATGAATTCAATAAGATCAAACCAACTATCCTAGACATATAATCAAAGTAGACAATGACTAATGCAATTAAGAACATATGAATATATTAAGAATAAAGTCTCCCTAATATACAATTGAATACTATAAAGTAAGAACTAGATCTATTACCGAACTCTTGCGCTCTAGAACGACGCCAGGGTCTCCAGATCCCGATGAAGAACTAGATCTCCTCTACTTATAATCTAACTAACAAGAACTGTGAACTAGAAGGCTCTTGATGAACTTGAAGGCGCTTGATGCTTGATGGCTTGAGGCCTTGATGAATAATGAAGTGGCTCTCTTCGGGGGGGACACCCATGTATTTATAGTCCGGTGGGATTCGCGTGTGCCGTAGGATCAAACCAAGTTAACCAAGGGCCGAGATGACTCCTCAAAGGCGGTGGAGGAAGCTTCTAGAAGAGGGGGCCAAAACCCTAAGGGGGTTGCCGACCAACGCTAGGGTGGGGCCGACCAGCCCCACCTGGAAGCCGCCAGGCCCCCCGTTGCTCTACGTGGCTTCTCGATCCTTCCTGAGTCTTCTCGTGACGTTTCCCGTGGCGAATAAATTTTCATGTTTATTTTGCACTAGAGTCCCTCTTTTTCAGCTTTCCTAAAATTCATCCTGGAAAATACGGAATATACAAAACTCGTAGAAATTGTTAGTTTAAACCCTATACTAGTGTGTATTCATGTTCTCCTTCAGGTTTAAAGTTATAATAAAAGTTGACATTATCTACCATCAACAGCTGACTACCTAAGCGAGGGAGCTACTACGCTAACACTTGCTCTAAGCTCTATGCTATGCTTGAGCCTCTTCTTGTGTTCTCTTCTTTTCTCCCCTATTTGAATCTATGCTCGAGGGGGTCCTTTTATAGGTCAGGGATTCTTCTGGTGTTAGGAGCACGCAGGGGAGTGAAGAGGAGTGGCGGGCGCAAGAATGGGGTGGTGGGTGCCACTCTCCCCTGGCGGGCGCTAGGGATCTACGGTGGGCGCCACCCCTAGGTAACTGCATTTGCTCTCGATGGTCCACATGATCTCGCAAGGTCGGTTTCTGGTAAGACACTTGTCGGAGCACTATTTTGTCACATGTTAGAAAGCCATGATCCATGTTACAACATGTTCTGGCCCTTGGATCAAACAGACAAGGCTTTGGATGCCTTGGATGGACTCCTGGAGGTGTCACATGGATTGGTGACGTGGTTGGCCATGTTGGGGGTGGCACCCGCCAGGTGGGCCCGGCGGCTGCCCCCTTGGCATGGCTCCCGCCACCCTGGTTGGCGTATGTGGCACCAGGTGTGGTGGGTTGCCTTCCAGGTGGGTTCTTTTTTCTCTTTTTCCTATTATTTTCTGCATATAGATAAATTTCTATGTACATGTGGAACTAGGTAAGTAATAACCAAAATATGCACATGTTCATGTTGATTTACCATGGTTTTGGATGAAATGTTGATGGTCAAAACAGGTGTCAAGGACCATCAAAGACAAGCGGAACAAGCCTCCGCTCTCATGGCCTTTACCAACAAAAGTGCCATACTTAGAAAGTATGAACTTATTAGATTCAAACATAAGTTTATAACCATTTTGACAAAGCAAAGAACCACTAATCAAATTCTTCTTTATTGAGGGGACATGATGCACGTTCTTGAGCTACATGGTCTTTCTCAAAGTAAGCTGTAGATCGACCATACCAACACCATGTACAGCCGCACATGCCCCGTTCCCCATCAATAAGGAGGAAGCCCAGTCTGCCTGATATGAAGAAAACAAGGAAATATTAGCACACACATGTATATTTTCACCGGAATCAATCCACCAATCAGGTGAATGACAAATTGAAAGAACACTAGGCAATAAATTACCATACCCCGATGTTCATGCATCAATCTCAACGATGTTTGCTGATTTCTTAGCTGGAGGCTTCCACTTAGCCTCTGGACACTCTCTATCATAGTGTCCAGTCTTTCCACAAGTAAAACAATTTCTTTTTTCCTTGTTCTTCTTAAAAGCTGTGGTAGGCTTTTGTTTAAGTTCTTGCTGAAATTTCTTTTTCTGCGACTTAGGATGATTCTTTTGCACCAGATGTGCACTAGAACTCCCATCATCGACCTTCTTGCCATGGACGTCTTTTGCTCTCACCTTCTCTTCAACATCCAAAGATCCAATAAGCTTGGCAATACCAAATTCTTGTCTCTTATGTTTTAGAGAAGTAGCTAAATTAGTCCAAGTAGGTGGCACTTTAGCAATTATGCAACCTGCCACAAACTGCCAGGTAACACATATCTAAATATTTTGAGTTCTTTTGCTAGTACTCGTATCTCATGAGCTTGTTCCACTATAGGATGGTCATCAACCATCCAGTAGTCATGAAACTGCTCCATGATATACAACTTAGTACCGGCATCAGAAACCCTATACTTGGCCTCAAGTGCTTCCCACATTGCTTTATCAGTCTGTAGCAGCACATAGACATCAACTATGGAGTCTGTTAGCACACTCAAAATTGGTGCCTTGAATATAGTGTTAGCATGTTCCCAAGCACGTTCCTCCTCTGGAGTATGCGGCTCAGCTGATCTAGGTTCAATAAGAAACTAGTCAACCATAATATGCACTTTGCCTGCCACCTCTTATAGTGAGTGCGCTCAAAAATATTTGGTTTCAGCATACTCGCAAAGTCAACTGATGAAATTACCCATCACGTTTTTGAATTGTTAGAAATTTAGGCAAATTCAGCAATAATTTAATCTAGAAAATTAATATGATAATTATGTTGGTGACATCAAAAATATGCTTGTGTGTTCTAAACATGAATGTCATGTAGACAAGACTAACCAGCAAGAATCTAACGCAAGACCTTGTTAGAAAGAAGAGTTTAGAATTGTATCCTACGGTAGCAGAGCCGGTTGCCCTAGTTAACATAGCGCCTGTTGGTGTAATCGTCCCGCTTAATTCCGCGTAGATATGTAGCAGTGCCAATCAACCCGATAACGAGCGGAGCCACCAGGAAGAAGAGGATGATGTGAGTAGTCGTGCCGCTAGAGACACACCCCAAAAACGTGATTGCCACCCTTCACCCATGCAGATGAACTCGAAGACGACAGGCGTTCCGGAGGCCTACTCTCCTAATTTCTGTGTGTGCAGGAATTGAGACGGAGATGGCATATAGCAGCGCAACAGCAATATGATGATGTTTTTGTCTATGTGCTCTCAACCCTCCTAAAACAAGAGAAGGAGTTCACCTTTTATACAGCAACATAGGACGACAAAGGGCCAGGTGCTTGAAGAATTAGCGGTCATCATGTCATTGTCCGTTACCAGTAACTTTGAAAACTGATAATTCAATTGTCTGATACTAGTAACGAAAATCACTATGACACCGTAAATCACTAAATCATGATTTACCATCACATAATGGTC
This sequence comes from Sorghum bicolor, assembly GCF_000003195.3. Taxonomy (NCBI): domain Eukaryota; kingdom Viridiplantae; phylum Streptophyta; class Magnoliopsida; order Poales; family Poaceae; genus Sorghum; species Sorghum bicolor. Next base: position 18,279,025 of record NC_012874.2, read on the forward strand.
ATCATGCACTTAACCCTCACAAATCCATAAGTTACACTGTTGACACCGTTTTTGGACACGTATCTTTGGGCACATATCCAGGAGTTATGAAATATAGATCGGCAGGCGAAAGAATGGTGACTGGTTATCAACGGAGTTGCCGATGGGAGTTGATCACTAAAAAGCAGAATGTGGCTAAGTCCAGGGATGGTGATTGATCTATGCCGATGACAGATACTGGTGGTTGATTTATGCCGATGACTGATACTAGTGGTTGCCGATGCCGATGGAAGGTGGTTTGTGTTGACGGTCCGTAAGTACTGAAATTAACAATCAAATAAACATGGAAAAGGATCAATATACACCAAACATCTAGAATTAGGGTTTTATCTGACAGAATTCCATGAGCTTTGGTGTTTATCTATTTCTGTAGGGAGTTATTAGAGAATATGGAGAGAAGGCCCACATGTCATGTTTACAACGAGATAATTATGTGCCACTCAATTTTTCTCAATCTAGAACAGTCCAGAAGCCACGGGAACGAACGGGAGACCGAACGGAGTCGGGGGCAGGGCGCCCGCCCACCCCCCTTGGGCGCCCGCCCAGGGTTGGAGTCCAAACAGAACTCTTTTCATGGACCAAGCTCCACCGACCTAAAGGATGAATCTAAACCATGCAATCAAGGTCGGTTTGATCCGACGGCCCAAATTCACTTGAAAGGACTATATAACCAAGGCCTCTCCACCCTTGGGGGAGAGAAGAGAAGAGGAGAAATCATTATCAGAGGTGGCCATCAAAGTTAGGGTTTAGAGCTTCTCTCCCACAGAGAATTAGAATTAGCTACTCCCTAATCCTTCAAGTTTAGAGGTTTGATTAGATAGCAATTAGAGAAGTAGAGCACTACACTCTGGATTCGGATCTTCAGTAATAAAGATTGGTATTATTCATATCTTTCTCTAATACTTTGTTCTAATTGCATTATGTCTCTATTTATTATGCTCTTAGTTTGCTCTAGTTCTATATTTGATATAGTTATGATTGATAATGAGTTTATGTATAAGTTTGCAAAGTGCTTAGCTTTCGACGCGAGGGAGTTAAGTGGTAGATCACATGTGGGCGTGGTGCTTAGATGTTATTTACTTGCAAATGTATCCTATTGGCCGGGTCGTGTGGTAGTTCGCGATAGTGACAGCTTCATTGATTCTTATATAGTCCACCCTCTGTTGATAGGACAAGAAGAACTTGTATTGCGGAGTAAGTCTTGCGATGTTCTGATTTACTTTAGCAATGTTCCTTATACATGAATGAAGAGTCTTTTATGCTATACATGATCTTGTAGATAACTAGAGTAGATTATGACTTAGTAGATAGTAGATAACTTAGAATCCATTCTCTAGCTAATCCGACATCACCTACATATATGAGGAGTAGTCTATTTTCTAATCGCTGTGTTATTTACCCTTGAACTTATAATTCATTATCATTATCTTTATGGTTTACCCCCGCTAAAGGAAGTGACTATGTGACGAGTTTCTCATTAGTAATCATGTTCTTGCAAGTTTATCTCTAGTCTATGCTCTGATAGATTTTGCCCTTATTTTAATTTCATCCCTTGTTCTCCTAAGCAAAATAATAAATAACGATACCTGGAATACTTATCCTGGTGAAATGCTACAATGAGGTGTTTTATCTGTGTGCTTGCGGATAGAATAGATTATTTTCTAGAGAGCCTTTACATTTATAAATACCTTTGTACACTCTAGCACCATGCTGGGGATGACAACCTAGTATCTAAGTGGTGTTAGCTAGTGTCAACAAGCATTTCTGGCGCTGTTGCCGGGGAGTCATAAAGGGAACAAAAGGTTAACACATAGGAACGGTAAGGAAAGTCAAGAAATCAGTCAAGGTTATTCACATAACATATTAGACTAGACTATAGAGAAATAATTGCATAAACAGCTACTAAGTGAGAAATCATAACAAGGCACCTCTGCTTTGGCAGGTTCACCCTGTTGTTTTTCTATGTTTATATTTTTATACAGGGTACATTCAACTCTTCATCATCAGAACCAAAGCAATCAAGAAAGAAAGAAGAAGCTAGCTACAAATTGCTGAAGCTATGGCACAGAAGACCCTACAAGAATTCTCTGCTCCAAGTCTTGAGGACATTCCAACTGGTCCAAGATTTGCAGTAGAAGGAGTACCCGAGTTTGAGCTCAAGTCAAGCCTCATCAATTTGGTGCAAGCTATACAATTTAGTGGAAAGGCACATGAAGATGCTAGTGCACACTTGCAGAATTTCTTAGAGATTGGAAGCACAATCCACATCAATGGAGTTGACAAAGACGTCATACTGCTTCGCCTTTTTCCATTCTCACTAGAAGGAAAAGCGAGGAAGTGGTTCTACACTCATCAAGATAACATCAACAACTGGACGAACTTGTTAGATGCCTTTCTATCAAAGTTTTTCCCTATAGGCAAAACAACTGCCTTAAGAGGAAATATTGTCAGTTTCCAACAGCAGAAGACAGAAACCATTTCAGAAGCATGGGAGCGTTTTCAAGGATACATATCAGATTGTCCTCACCATGGAATGGCCACATGGTTACTTATGCGGACCTTCTACCATGGATTAACCCAGAAGGCTCGTGAGTGCCTAGATGCATCTGCTAAAGGATCATTCTTGGAGCTTACAACTGGAAAAGCAGAGATACTTTTGGATAAGATAGCAGAAAACCAAAGCTGGTGCCAAGATGAAGCTCAACAATGTCATCAAACTGAAGAAATACCAGAAGAAGTAAATGCACAATCAACCAAGATGGAAAATTTGCTCCATTGGATTGACCAGAGGGCCAAGTTCAAAGAAGATCAAAGGTCCATTGAGACAGCATACAAATATCAACCTACTTCGAGTCAACCCAATAGCAAAGGTATGAATTCAGGTAATACTTTCAAGCAACTTTCATTAAAAGAGATAATTGCTCAACAAACCAAAACTAATAATGAAGTTAAACAAAGGCTAGATACAAATGAATCATCTCTAAAAGATATACACAATAAAATGGATTTTCTATTACCTGCCTTTGATGAGCAAAATACTCTTAATAAAAGGGTAGAGCCTAAATTAATAAAGCTAGCTGTGTTGACGGTCCTTAAGTATCAAATTTAACTATCAAATAAACAAAGAAAAGGATCCAAATGAAATCAACATCGAGACTTAGGGTTTTATCTGACAGAATTCCACGAGTTTTGGTGTTTGTCTATTTCTGTAGGGGGTTATCAGGAAATAAGGAAGAAAGGCCCACACGTCGGGATTACATAGAGATATCAACGTGCCGCGCAATTATCTTACATCTAGAAGACTCCAGAAGCCACGAGACCGAAGCGGAGGCGAAACGGGGCCAGAGACAGGGCGCCTTCCCTGTCCTACTGGGCGCCCGCCCACCTCCTGTGGCCAATCACGCTCAATCTCGCGGATTATGCTCCACCGACCTAAAGGATCAAGAATAACCGTTCAATCAATGTCGGTTTGACCCGACGGCCCAGGTTCACTTGAGGGGACTATAAAACCAGACCCCCTGGCCCCTAGAGGAGGAACCCCTTGATCATTATTCATTATTCATAGACAGAGCAAAAGCTAGGGTTTAGAGATGAGAGCTCTCCTCTCTTCTCTAAACTAGAGTAGATCTAGATAGTAGCGAGATGGAGAGCGAAGGAGGATTAGAGGAGAGGCCGGCCTGTCGGTTCTTCCTCCGGTTGTACTTCGCCATGATCAAGCTCTAATCAAGCTTGCTCATGGGATGACTCTGGTAATCTACTTCTAATTCATTATGCAATTACTAATCATGTATGTTCTGGTTCACAACTCTTTTGAGTACTTCTAATCTATAGGACCCTATAGGTTAGAGTTGTAGTATAGGTGTAAGCGTGGTGCTTAGACCTAGATTACTTGTGGATATCCCCTGACTAGCTGGATCGTGTGGTAGGCCGCGTAGGTGACAGTTACGTTGGTCCCCTGTAGTCCACCTCTCGTTAGCAGGACGGGTAGGGTTTATCGGCCTATGGATAAGCATCCTTTGTGGTGTACTCTTATCACGTGGTTCGTCCCAGACATAGACATACCCCTTTGAAGTAGAGAAACCATAGTTATCCTCTCTATTCTGCTACCATCGCCCATATACTAGAATTGCTCTACTCTCTATTCCCATATTATCACTCACTGTTATCTTACCTTTAATATTGTTCTTATTCGATTCTACCATCTTTCCTATTCACACCTATTTACTTATCTTGGTTAAGTTAGAGCGTAGTTGGTTCTCCCGTTTCCCTGTGGATACGATAAAACCTTTAACCGGGTAAAAGCTTCAACGGTATCCGTGCGCTTGCGGATTATATATGTGCGTATAAATACCATAGTACACTCTAGTGCCATGCTGGGGATGACAACCTAGTATTCAAGTGGTGTTAGCAAGTGTCAACAAGCATTTTTGGCGCCGTTGCCGGGGAAACAGTTGCTGAGTTGACTGCGAACTAGTTTAATCATTTTTTAAAAATATATATATATATATAACAAAAAATATATATATATTTTCCTTTTATCCTTTGCCTCATCTCTGCTAATATTTCTTCTTGTCTAATCCTTGATCTCTGGTCTATCATGAATTCAAACATGTCTATCTATGAATTTCATAGACCTACGGGCACACATCTCGAACCACCAAAATCTTCAAAGCCTATCATAGCATCTAGTTTTGAGATAGACCCCGAATACATAGAATTTGTTCAAAAACAACCTTTTTCAGGAGAAGGTGAGGAAAACCCATACACACACCTAAGAGAGTTTTATCAAGTCTGTGACCTCCTTCGCATAGAAGGAATGTCCGATGAGACCCTCAAATGGAAGCTCTTTCCATTCTCTTTAACAGGAAAAGCTAGACATTGGTATAAACTCAAAGTAGGGAGTGTTCATGGAGATTGGAAGGAGTTACATAATAGTTTTCTTTTAAAATATTTTCCAATCTCTAAAGTGGTGGAACTTCGCGTGAGATTATTTCTTTTAGACAACTGGAAGAAGAATCTCTTAGGAAATCATGGGATCGCTTTATTAACCTTACTCTCACTGGCCCAAAGCTTTCTATTCCAGAAGAAGTTCTTCTAATTCACTTTTTTGAGGGCCTTAGTAGGAAAAATAAGCAAACCCTTCATACGGCCTCTGGAGGATCTTTCCACCACCTATCCGCTAGTGAAGCTTGGAATTTGATTGATTTAATGAGCGGAAAGTCTCCTAGCTTTTATATCCCTGAGAAAGAGAAAGAACCAGTTCCTAGACAAGAAGAAGTTTCGATAGCCAGATCACAACCACTTCAATCCCAAACTTTAGCTATCGATCCTAAACCATCAATACCCCAAAATTCTCCAAGGGACGAAGGAATTCTGACCTTAAATCTTTTAGATGCTGATGGTTTAGACTTCTGGTTCTATAAGAGACCTTCAAGCAGGGATAATTCAAATCATTGCAATAATGTTTCTCTTAGAGAATGTCTTGGTTCCTATCATGAAGAAGTCGAGGATGACATATCAAGTGAAGGAGAGCTAAGCCATATAGACAATTCTATCTACTCCCCTTCCATGTTCACAAGTTCTAAATCCATCCTTGACCTTAGAGATCCCTCTTATCCCTCTTCTTTTCAGTCTCGTGATGATCCTAGCAATTCACCAAGACGACCAAACCATAGGAGTCATGAAGACCATAAGGATGGCATGTCAAGTAATGCCATAGAAGGAGAGCTAAGCCATATAGAAAATTCTAACACCTCCCCTCTTTTGATCACAAGTTCTAAATGGCTAGAATGTGTAGAATGGATGGATAAGGAAGAAGCCTTAATAGGTTCTGACTTTGGCTCAATTTCAAATGGTGAGTTCTTGACTCCCTTTGAAGATGAGATTCATCCAACTACAGAAGAGGACATAGGTGAGACCAATCCAGGAGAAACTCCGAACATTCAGATTAGAGACGAAGATAACATTAATGAGCATGGAATTTATTTCATAGCCACTTCGTTTACTCCATGCTCATATGCAACATCTTCCCAATCTATTGGTCTCTCCGACATCACCACACTTGAGATCTCCAACCCCCTCTTCCTTTCTATTTATAAAAACTTTAAAAGGGCGGTTGTCGATGCATATGTCTATAATAAATATTGCAGATCTCATTGAGTTGATCTTGATATAGGTCAGCGTTGGAAGGGAAACCACTTCGCCGACATAAATTGATGGTTTCCCAAGGACAAGCTTGGTGTCCTAAAATAAGCACTGATCAGATCGTAACATGAGTTTTTAATTATTTGCAACATTACCTTGTGTATTGAGTATATAAGGATAATTGTAAAAAAATATTCCTTCGGGTATTCTTGTCACTAACCTTTCTAGGATTGGAGCAAGAAGATCGGATGAATAACAAGCACAAGGTATGTCCAACCAATCATCATACAACATTGAATTAAATTCATCCAAACTTGAATTTTGCAAAATTCAAGCTTGGGGGAGTACTTTACATAAAAACATCCTTTGCCATGTTGCTATGCTGGTTGTCCCTACCTTTGAGACATGCTCAATTTGTTAAATACTAATCACACTACTTCATCCCCACTTGAGTAGATCTCTATAAATGCTGTCATGCTACCTTTGTCTATTTACTAGCAAGTGTTGGTTTGGAAGTACTCGCCATACTTCCATTGGCATTTAAATTAAGCATGTTGCTTAGGTTAAATAGCCTTCCTTAATCTGATTAGACATGGAGTCTAGTTTGGTTATTGAACTAAAAAAAAACTACTTGAGTAGATATTGGTATATTTTGTCGGACTAACCCCTGCAGAAAAGCTTTCAATATCGATTTGGGAAGTCCTGAGATAAACTCACATCAGAGACGAAGAGAGTGACACATGAAGTTTAACAATTTGCACAAGAAGGACATAGCTCATTCATCATAGAGAGATGATCCATGGAGGGTGCCACAAACACGATGCACAACCGCTAAGAAAGGAAAGCTTCCACAAGATGATACTGTACCATCACTCTTCAAGCAAGGTAACATCCTAAGGTACTTGACTATCACTTTTATAAGCTTCTCCTTGGTTCTAGCGTTCATATAAATAAAAGAGACAAACGTGTATGATTTACAACTCTAGATTAACCAACCCAACTGATTCAACATGTTTAGTCCTTTAATCCTTGTTCTTAGTACTACCTCCATGATCCCACACTCCTAATCATATGAGCTAAAATGTTACATATTCAATCATTGAGAGATATAAAGAAAAAGATATATACATAGATAGATTATCTTTCCATAAGGTTGAGCGATCTGATCTGACAAATGTTATAAGTGCTACACTCATGAACTTATCATCCATCAACTTGTCTTGCTCACTATGCTTAAGGTTAGAGAAGAACAAATACACTTTTGGTTCTGTTGGTGTTTTCCACCAACAGGGCCCATGCACTTGATCTTTGCTTTGTCTCTATGAGCAGGTAGACTACGAGCACAAACACACTGAGCAAGATACTGCTAATACCGCACTTCGAACTGCTGGGCAAACGAAGAACATGGGTGACACCGTATTAAAAGGTGCAGACGTCAAGGTCCGCACCTGAATCAAATGACGCACCTGAAGAATGAACACGGTGAGAAGTCTTGTCAAGAAGACTTAAAACATTGAACCCTCGCCGAAAGGTAAGATTAGTAGTTATCCATATTTATCCTTTCTGCATTCCCTTTTCCCTTTAATTATTTACTTTCCTTAAATAGATTTTTAGTTAATCATGTTATCTTGAAAAGAAAATAAAAATGTTAAAAAATACTAAGCCCCATGTGAGTATACGAGTGGCATAAAACCCATAAGTACCTTCACTGTGGTGGCATAAAAATAAAATAAATATTTTTTTTCTACTTTATAAAATAAAAATATAAAAACAGGGAGTAATATTTATTGAGGAAGCTCAACATGATGAATGCTAGATATTTATGCTAACACTTAATTAGTTCCACAAGCTTTGTTGTCTATTTGAGCTCCACAGAATTTAAGAATCAAGAAGACTAGCAGACGGAGGACATTCTAATCGCTGTCAGAATGCTGCTGACTTTCAAATACACCTCTGCCACCTGCTAGCAACATCAAGAGAAATTACGTCAAAATTCAGCTTGGGGGAGAGCACCCCCATTTATCTCGCTAAGTATTTCTACCTATCTTTATACTTATATTATATTAGAATATTAAAATACATAAACTATGAAAAACCAAATAAAGATTTTATGCTTATATATATATATATATATATATATATCTTTTCTTAGTTTGCTAAATAAATAAAGTTTGCTATGAATCTTAATAATAAAACTCTAGCATGGATATAATGAATAGTTGCTCTGCCTAATTTGCAAATTTAAAGTTCTCTCTCAAGTTTAGACATAACTGTTATAATTTAAAGCTTGCTCTAGATCTAAACTTGTGGGATGAAAACTTGATCTGAAATCTAAGTTGTTAACGGATAAGATATGGGAAGATTGAGCTGCTGTTTATCTGTTCCTAGAGATGCTAGAATTCTGGAGAATTTTATCTTTGAAAATTTTAAAATGTTGCATGATGAGTTCCTGTATGATGAGAGTTTAAATTCCTACCACAGCCATATATACATGCTTGCTAGACTTTGAGCCACACATTTATTATTTACTGCTTATGAGCATTGAGTGTGGTCAAGCTGTGTAGACCCTTAGGAGCTTGTCATGTGGTTAAATCAAGATTCACTTGCACGTTCACTCATATATGCTACTTCTACTCCGGAAGTACCATCCACATATATCCATCCATTTCCATCTCCAGTTTCACCCAAAATCATTCTACTCCTAATCCGGGAGAGAATAGCCAAAAACATTTTCCTATCCCTGTTATTCCCTGTGAAATAAATGCTCCAGTTATTTTGGTTACTACCACTTGCTACATTATTTCAGGAGATGAGTGCTCTGAAAAAAAAGAAAAAAAAGAAAAGAGAAGAAAAGAAAAAAAAATAATAATAATAAACGAGGAAATAAAAAGGGGCAAGTGTCCGGAACCTCGAAAGAAAGAAAAAGTGAGACGAGAGGTAAAAATGGACAAGTGTCCGACAGTAGAATTAGGGGTACAAGATACCCACCTGAGAGGAAAGAAAAAGAAGAGCATCTCATTCTCCTCATAAAGTTTCAAAAAGCAAGGAAGGTATGTATCCCCTCATAAGAGCAAAAGTAGAATTAGACTTTCACCATTGTTATCACCATCATCACTATACACCATTCATTCGCCACACATGCACATCTTGATTTGGCTTATTGATTTGTTTCTTTGGATCCATGGTTTGACTATACAATAAATGTCTTATAAGTATGTATACTTTATCTCCCACCTATAAGCTCCAGATATTAAAGCCTTATTAGAGTAGGGTGAGAGAGAAGGCAATGTCACTATGCCTTATACCACAAATACCACATATCTTGAGAGAAGGCATATACCATCACTGCCTTGGTAAGGATCCAGAAATAACACAAAAGAGAGATTTAGAGAGTCATACAAAGGAATCTCTGAGTTTTATTTGAAAATCTGCAAAAACTCCAGAGCTATAGCTGATCAAGAATAAGAGACATGGACCTTGGCTAGACTGTTCTATCTTTTAACTACTCAAGACAGAAGTGACGGTTACAAGTCCCATGGTGAAAGGTAAAGTAAGTAAGTTTTAAGTCTTGACAGTTTACTCTAACTCAGAGATGAGACCTCATTTAAAAGCATGTGTACCGTCATTTTTTAAGATATTGCAACAACTTATGATCCATAGCTGAGTCTATCCTTGCTCAGAGACGAGCAAGAGGTAAGCTTGGGGGAGTTTGTTGACGGTCCTTAAGTATCAAATTTAACTATCAAATAAACAAAGAAAAGGATCCAAATGAAATCAACATCGAGACTTAGGGTTTTATCTGACAGAATTCCACGAGTTTTGGTGTTTGTCTATTTCTGCAGGGGGTTATCAGGAAATAAGGAAGAAAGGCCCACACGTCGGGATTACATAGAGATATCAACGTGTCGCGCAATTATCTTACATCTAGAAGACTCCAGAAGCCACGAGACCGAAGCGGAGGCGAAACGGGGCCAGAGACAGGGCGCCCGCCCTGTCCTACTGGGCGCCCGCCCACCTCCTGTGGCCAATCACGCTCAATCTCGCGGATTATGCTCCACCGACCTAAAGGATCAAGAATAACTGTTCAATCAATGTCGGTTTGATCCGACGGCCCAGGTTCACTTGAGGGGACTATAAAACCAGACCCCCTGGCCCCTGGAGGAGGAACCCCTTGATCATTATTCATTATTCATAGACAGAGCAAAAGCTAGGGTTTAGAGATGAGAGCTCTCCTCTCTTCTCTAAACTAGAGTAGATCTAGATAGTAGCGAGATGGAGAGCGAAGGAGGATTAGAGGAGAGGCCGGCCTGTCAGTTCTTCCTCCGGTTGTACTTCGCCATGATCAAGCTCTAATCAAGCTTGCTCATGGGATGACTCTGGTAATCTACTTCTAATTCATTATGCAATTACTAATCATGTATGTTCTGGTTCACAACTCTTTTGAGTACTTCTAATCTATAGGACCCTATAGGTTAGAGTTGTAGTATAGGTGTAAGCGTGGTGCTTAGACCTAGATTACTTGTGGATATCCCCTGACTAGCTGGATCGTGTGGTAGGCCGCGTAGGTGACAGTTACGTTGGTCCCCTGTAGTCCACCTCTCGTTAGCAGGACGGGTAGGGTTTATCGGCCTATGGATAAGCATCCTTTGTGGTGTACTCTTATCACGTGGTTCGTCCCAGACATAGACATACCCCTTTGAAGTAGAGAAACCATAGTTATCCTCTCTATTCTGCTACCATCGCCCATATACTAGAATTGCTCTACTCTCTATTCCCATATTATCACTCACTGTTATCTTACCTTTAATATTGTTCTTATTAGATTCTACCATCTTTCCTATTCACACCTATTTACTTATCTTGGTTAAGTTAGAGCGTAGTTGGTTCTCCCGTTTCCCTGTGGATACGATAAAACCTTTAACCGGGTAAAAGCTTCAACGGTATCCGTGCGCTTGCGGATTATATATGTGCGTATAAATACCATAGTACACTCTAGTGCCATGCTGGGGATGACAACCTAGTATTCAAGTGGTGTTAGCAAGTGTCAACAAGCTGCTGCACTGCCTGTTGCTACTAACATTGAGCAGGTAAAGAACATAACTACTAGAGGAGGCAAAGCCACCAGAGATCCCCCATACTCAAAAGAGAAACAAAGAACATCAGCACCAGTGCAACCAGCAGTGATAGAAGAAGAAAGCCCAGTTGAAGCAGAAGATCTGCTACAACCACCAAGAACTGTAGAAATGAGGAAAGATTTTTACGACACCAACTATTTGCCATTTCCCAGAAGAAATAGAGGACTGCAGTCGGATGAGCAGTTTGGTAAGTTTGTAGAGGTCATTCAGAAATTATATGTCAACATACCTCTGCTTGATGCCATACAGGTACCCACATATGCAAAGTACATCAGAGATATTCTTAACAAGAAGAGACCACTGCCCACCACTGAGGTTATCAAGGTGACAGAAGAATGTAGTGCGGCCATCCTCAATAAACCACCAAAGAAGAAGGAAGATCCCGGATGTCCCACTATTGATTGCTCAATCGAAAACCAACACTTCAACAATGCACTTTGTGATCTCGGAGCAAGTGTCAGTGTGATGCCAGCATCAGTCTACAAAAAGCTTGAGCATACGACCCTAGAACCAACATCAATGTGCCTGCAACTAGCAGATCAATCGGTTCGACACCCGTTGGGCATCGCCGAAAACATTCCAGTCAAGATCAGAGATTTCCTGGTGCTAGTAGACTTCGTGGTACTGGATATGAGTCCTGACTCAAAAGTATCCATCATCCTCGGAAGGCCATTTCTGAGCACCGCCAATGCCCACATTGATGTCGGGAAAGGAGAAATCAAGTTCAACATAAACGGAAAGGAAGAACACTTCACATTCAAACCCAGACCAGAGAGAGACTCTACAGTGAAGGAAGTTTATGAAGAACCACTGGAGACACCATCTCCGGAGGAAGGAAATTCAGAAGATTAAAAGATTTGGAGGTCCAGCTTGGGGGACCTAAAAAAACCCAAACCCTCACCGGGAGGTAAATCGGTATTTATCCGCATCATTAATTCTTGCATAATAAATTCTGGCATTAGTCATATTTATTCATAGCATTATTATAATAATAAAAAGCCCCATATAAATAATATTCATGGTGTGTAACAACCCATATTTATTAATTATTGTGGAGGCACAAAAATATTTTTTCAAATAAGTTTTAGTTCTCATAGATTTTTCTACATTATATTTAATTATAGCAACCTTCTAGAAGCATGACCCACACTCCTTGGGTCCCACATGTCATACACCACACCTCACATACATCCCATCACATTATTTGATCCACCAACATATCTCCACTAACCAGCACTTTTCCACCGGCCAACCACCACCCATGATCCATTATTTTGTGTAAGAGTTAAGCAAAGGAAGGAGTGGAGAAAGGGCAGCCACGATGGGCACCAAAGGTGGGCGCCCGCCCACCTATAGAGGCCGCCCGCCCTGCCCCCTTTTCCTCCTATAAATAGCCACCTTCTGCCTCCATCTTCTTCACACAAGCATTCCAGAAAACCACGCAAGTTTCAGTTTCCAAGTTTCAGTTTCCAGAGAAGGAGATCTTGTAGTGAAGTGAGAAGAGAGTAGAGAGAAAGAGTAGAGTGGGAAAGAAGTTGGTAGTTTTTGAGTGAGAGAGTGAGTTTCACCTAGTAAATAGTGCTCCCGCTGTCCAAAGCGGAAGTAAAAGTTGTTTAAGGGGGAGGTTCTGCCAAAATAGAAACTTGTCTTGAACGACTAACCCCTGGACTACTGACATTCCGGACAGCTGACCACTAACATTTTCTCTCACATTTTACACTAGTTGTGTTTTTGCCAACTTTTGTTTACAGGATGTTCAAGAAGGTGAAGAACGCAGGGAAGGCTCTCAAGAACATAGGTACAAGGAGTTCATCCCGACACTCCTCACACCCGTCAGAGATGAGTGTCGACCCAACGCCCACACAAGCTCCGTCATCTTCATTTGATCAGCAAGTCAAGGTCCTTCTTAAGATAGGAGACCTTGGACTAAAGACCCGCAGGGAGAAGGAAGTTTACCAGCAACTTTCATTCACACCCCTACTCTTGATCCAATCTTACTACAAGAAATAGGTATGGACACTGAATTCGACTTAATTTTCCAGATGATAGGTTTGACAAATTTTTGGAATATAACTGAGCTGGGTTCTCATCTTCTCACCCTCAAATTTCTTTGCACTTTACAATATTATGAGGGGGGAATTGTTTTTCGGATGTTCAAACAGGAGATTATGTTGTCTTGGAGAGAACTGAGCGACCATCTTGGTTTCTCTTCAAGATGCATCCTGAACATTGACTCCGACCTACCCAATTTTGAGAGACACCAGTTCTGGAGAGAGATATCTAGAGATAATTTTTATAGTCAAGCCCGAACCAGTGACATGGAACACCCCACTCTTAGGATGTTCCACAAATGGCTTGGGTACAATCTTTTGTATTGTGATGATATTAGGAAAGTAAGAGTAGGAGATTTGCAACTTTTATATGTTGCTATTAATAAAGTACCCACTTCACCTGTTACACTTTTAGTTTCTCATTGGCTTAGTGTACCTAGTCTTTAGGGACTAGTAGGATGTACTTCACTTATCACTCGTCTAGCCTCTAACCTTCATTTACTAGAAAACTCGTCATTGGAATTCATAGATGAGTTAAGAATTTATCATGGCTATGACACATTTAGACAAGCTCGGATGTTAAAGAAAGAGGGGAACGTAATGTATATGCTATATGATGATAAAGGCAAGATTCGGTTACCTAACCCGAACCTTGGCCTCTACGTTGTTCCAAAATTTTTGATTGAGATTGCAGCAACACCGGTGAACCAGAGAGCTCCACAATGAGTGGCATCTGAAAGGATGACCACCCATCAAGAACGCACCTGGTATGGAGCTGATCCCGGACCGGAAGAAGCAGCGCACCTGCATTATCGCGACTATAACCCTCGAGTCCTTCGAGACCCATGGGTTCGACATGCGCAACCACAAGAGCCTACACAGGAGACATGGCCGGAGAGCTAAGATCACCAGTGGACAAACCCGCCTTTCCAAACGGGCAGGTACTCCACTAATCCATATGGAGCTTCAGGATCCAGACCTCCGCCCCAATTTGATGCAGGACGATACTCCGACGCCTCCTACGCTTTTACGAACGACTACTACCAAGAGGCCGGTGCTTTCTTCACCCGTACCGACAACATCCTCCTCAACATCCAGAACACGCAAGCAGAACATGGATGACTCCTGGAAGAGCAACAAAAATGGAACCAGGACCACGCCAACAAAAATGGAACCAGGACCACGCCACTGCAGTACAAGAGCTGAGACAAGATACAACAACAATGAACGACAACATCACCACCATGATGCGATTCTGGAACAACGGGTAAGACCGACATCCACATCCAGCTTGGGGGAGTTCCTCCCCAATATATCAAGTAAGTTTTTATTTGCTCTTCTTATTTATTCTTTTCTATTTTAGTGTTTTATTTATCTTAAGAGAAAAACTTAGAAAACCCAATAAATATTTTCTTGCTTTATTTTACTACTTTTTATAAACATGAAAACAAAATAAAAAGAGTGTGTAGATAAGTGTGCTTTATTTATCTGCTAAGTGTTAATCTCTAGAAAAATAAAAAGATCAAAAAAAGGATGCATGATGGAAATGATGAACAGTTGCTCTGTTTGCTTACTTTCAAGTACCTAGGTTTTATATTAGAGTTCTTCCACGAATTACTAAAACTGAAATTATTATCTATGGGAAGCATAAAACTAAAGTCTAGGTAAGAGAAGGACATAATATAAAGTTTGAGCTGCTGTTTATCTTGTTCCTACTACACTAAGTTCTGGAGATTTATTTTGAAAACTTACAAATCACATGATGAGTTCCTAGCATTACAAACTACCTACCATAGCCATATTTTTTGTAACATCTTTTACTATATTTACATTGAGTTTGATCGAGCTGTGTAGACCCTTAGGAGCTTTTCATGTGGTTAAATTAAGATATTCACTTGCACACATCCACTACACCATTCACCACCATACATTAAAATTGCTAAAAATATTATCACTCACTGTCCCAAATGTTGTTATTCTCTCTCTCTAAAAAGATTTAATGCAGAAGAGGCATGGGGTATGCAAAAATATGCGAGGAAATAAAAAGGGGCAAGTGCCCGGAACCTCGAAAAAGAAAGAAAAAGAGTGAGACGAGAGGTAAAAATGGACAAGTGTCCGAAGTAGAATTAGGGGTACAAAGATGCCCACTTGAGCGGAAAAAATGGACAAGTGTCCGACAGTAGAATTAGGGGTATCTACTACCCACCTGAAAAAAAAGAAGGAAAAAAAGATAGCCCATGTTCTCCCAAAGCAAAGATCAAAGAAGAGGAGAGATAGCAATATGAGGAGCAATGAGAAGTAAGTTTTATTATCACTTATACATTTTTACCATCACTATCATTTACTCCATCACACATGCACATCTTGATTTAATTATATGCTGAGTTCCTTTGGATCCATGGCTCGATTAGACAACATATGTATGAGCTGTTTTTCACTCCTATGAGCTCCACCTAAATATTTCATTAGCTATAGGTAAGTGACATTTTGGTAAGGATCCACAAATACCACATATAGAGAGATTTGAGAGAATCATTACTGGGAACTCTGAGTTTTATTTTGAAAATTTATGAAAAACTCTAGAACAAAGGTGAAGTATAGACAGGAGGAATAGTGCTTGACTTAACTATTTTGTCTTTCAATTACTTAAGACTTAAGTGCAGGTACTAAGCTCCATGACACTTCACTCTAATCTGAAAGAATTTTATAAAAGCATGTGTGTCTGTTAGGAAATAAAACATCAAAGCAACTCCTGATCCATCTGAGTTTAGCTGTTTGCTCAGGGATGAGCAAAGGGTAAGCTTGGGGGAGTTTGTTGACGGTCCGTAATTACTAAAATTAACAATCAAATAAACATGGAAAAGGATCAATATGTACCAAACATCTAGAATTAGGGTTTTATCTAATAGAATTCCACGAGCTTTGATGTTTATCTATTTCTGCAGGGGGTTATCAAAGAATATGAAAAGAAGGCCCACATGTCATGTTTACAACGAGATAATTACGTGTCGTGCAATTTTCCTCAATCTAGAAGAGTCCAGAAGCCACGGGAACGAACGGCAGACCGAACGGGGTCAGGGGCAGGGCACCCGCCCACCCCCCTTGGGCGCCCGCCCAGGGTTGGAGTCCAAACAGAACTCTTTCGGGGACCAAGCTCCACCAACCTAAAGGATGAATCTAAACCATGCAATCAAGGTCGGTTTGATCCGACGGCCCAAATTCACTTGAAAGGACTATATAACCAAGGCCTCTCCACCCCTAGGGGAGAGAAGAGAAGAGGAGAATTCATTATCAGAGGTAGCCATCAAAGTTAGGGTTTAGAGCTTCTCTCCCACAGAGAATTAGAATTAGCTACTCCCTAATCCTTCAAGTTTAGAGGTTTGATTAGATAGCAATTAGAGAAGTAGAGCACTACGCTCTGGATTCGGATCTTCGGTAATAAAGATTGGTATTAATCATATCTTTCTCTAATACTTTGTTCTAATTGCATTATGTCTCTATTTATTATGCTCTTAGTTTGCTCTAGTTCTATATTTGATATAGTTATGATTGATAATGAGTTTATGTATAAGTTTGCAAAGCACTTAGCTTTCGACGCGAGGGAGTTAAGTGTGTGGGCGTGGTGCTTAGAAGTTATTTACCTGCAAATGTATCCTATTGGCCGGGTCGTGTGGTAGTTCGCAATAGTGACAGCTTCATTGATTCTTATATAGTCCACCCTCCGTTGATAGGACAGGCAGAACTTGTATTGCGGAGTAAGTCTTGCGATGTTCTGATTTACTTTAGCAATGTTCCTTATACATGAATGAAGAGTCTTTTATGCTATACATGGTCTTGTAGATAACTAGAGTAGATTATGACTTAGTAGATAGTAGATAACTTAGAATCCATTCTCTAGCTAATCCGACGTCACCTACATATATGAGGAGTAGTCTATTTTCTAATCGCTGTGTTATTTACCCTTGAACTTATAATTCATTATCATTATCTTTATGGTTTACCCCCTGCTAAAGTAAGTGACTGTGTGACGAGTTTCTCATTAGAAATCATGTTCTTGCAAGTTTGTCTCTAGTCTATGCCCTGATAGATTTTGCCCTTATTTTAATTTAATCCCTTGTTCTCCTAAGCAAAATGATAAATAACGATACCTAGAATACTTATCTTGGTGAAATGCTAAAATGAGGTGTTTTATCTGTGCGCTTGCGGATAGAATAGATTATTTTCTAGAGAGCCTTTACATTTATAAATACCTTTGTACACTCTGGCACCATGCTGGGGATGACAACCTAGTATCTAAGTGGTGTTAGCTAGTGTCAACAGTTTGCCGATTGTCGATGATAACAGGAGGCACAGGAATTGCTGATAGGATGGTGGTGGTGTGCCGATTGCCTATGGTAGATAGATTAATGTTTACCATAGCTATTAGAGTTCATTTTGTATACGGATTCTGTTCAATTTGGAATTAGAATCCTAGTCGTGTCTGGTTGTAATTCTTTTGGACAGGGTATAAATATAAACCCTGTAGCAATGTAATAGGATATACAATCAATCAAATACAAGTCTTTACATCTATTCCGGCATCTACTTTTTCGTTACTTCGTCAACCTATGTATTTTCCTTTTACTTACGAGTTCTTAGGAATTCTTTGAGTCAACCTCGGCGAGTTCTTGAGTTCCGTGTGAATACCTCTTGGCCGTGACATTCGGACACATCGCTATTATCGGGACCAAAGTATTCGAGTTATCACCTTTGTCGATTGTAAGGTCAAATCGGGTGGCACGCCTTAACATCAAATCGGATATTAGCCCTTTGTGTTTGCAGATCTACTTTTGCACCAACGCACGCCCAGTGGGACACAGATTCATCGTCAAGATCAACATGTCGAACACTGATTTCGATACGGATAACATCATCCCCGTGACAGAAGCCAATCTCAGAGATGAGCAGAAGCAAGTTATGGCAAAAGCTATGGAGGAATACAAGCAGCTATGTTTGAAGTCCTTCAGTGTCAACAGGAGCGGCGAGGTAATCCAGAAGGAAGCATTGTCGATGCCTCGGCAAATCACTTTTGAAGCCAATCCTGGTAAATTGCAAGAGATGGTTGACAACACTATCAATCGTGCTCTAATCAATCAATCTAGTGTGCTGTCCAATATAGTTTTCAATGCTGTAGCTAGAACTTTCAAGGAAGGACAAGTACCACCAGCTTATGTGGGTCCAACCTATCAACAGCCAGGGTCATCATCGGTTACGGCTCCATCGGCTGCTCCAGCCGTTGCGGGTACAGAAGTTACTTCTCCTCAAAGCACACTAGGGGTAACTAATGGACAATCCACATCGACAAGGACTAACCCAGCAACATTGGAGGGGCAAGTCCAACTTGCTACAGATCTATTGGCATCGGCAATGTCAGGGTCTGTGTTTAAAAGTTCTCAAGTTCCTCCCAATTGTGGGGATATGGTATGTCCCCAGAATTTACGGCAAATAGTTCTGGGACGTCTAGAGTGGCTGACACGACAGGCAAGGCTCCTATGGCATCGGCACCCCTAGTATCGCCGATGACTCAGAATCTTCATTACTCCACAACTACCACTGCAAGACCCTTTACTGGAAATTCTCAAATGCCAACGTTCCAGATGCCTAACGCATCGGCAGATCCAATGCCGACGCATCAAAGGTTTATGACACAGCCTAGGTATGTCAATTCAATGATGATGCCCAACTACCAGTCATCGCAGAGCCTACGCCGATGAATGTTAACAGTGGATGGACAGGGCAGTTTGTCTTTCCACAAATGCCTCAACAGAATCATCAGGCTATGGGATTTCAGCAAGGACCGATGCAACCTGGGTTTCAGAATCAAGGATTGATCAACCAACCGATGAATCTTGCTCAGCAAGTTGGTGGTCAACAGGCGGTGGCTAATCCCATGTTCCCTAGAGATCGTGCACCGCAGAGACACGTGGAAGCTTATCAGCAGGTGCTAGATCCACAACCCGCCCATCAGCAAGATGCCGATGCCTATTGGGCCGATAAAATAGCTAAGCTTATGAGAGATCAATTTGGGATAAAACCCAAAGTCAATACTTACTCAATACACCGTATCCTCCTGATATGACTTAATTCCACTTCCAAATAGGTACAAGGTACCAGATTTCACCAAATTCTCTAGACAGGATGATACGTCAACCATGGAACATGTTAACAGGTTCATCATCTAGTGTGGGGAGGCTGCTAATAGAGATGAGTTAAGAGTGCGTTTATTCTCATCGTCTTTATCTGGATTGTCCTTCACTTGGTTTATTTCATTACCTCCAAACTCAGTAATAACTTGGGCCGATCTAGTGAAGCAGTTCCATAAATACTTCTTTTCTGGTGTTCATGAGAAGAAGATTACCGAGTTAGTCAGGTTGAGGCAACATAATGATGAATCGGTTGAAAGTTTTGTGCAACGGTTGCGAGATGTCAAGAATAAATGTTATAGTCTGGTTCTGGATGATCGGCAACTAGCCGATTTGGCTTTCCAAGGATTGTTGCCACATATCAAAGACAAGTATGCGTCTCAAGAGTTTGAAAGTCTAAGTCATTTGGTGCAGAGAATCTCTGATCAGGATATCAAGGCTTTTGAACCCAGGAAAGCCTGGAATAAAAAGATATCATTTGTCGATGAGGCAACAAGCTCAAACTCTGATGAAGAACCAGTCATCGGCTTGGCAGAGTGGGTAAAGAATAAGAAGTCGATGTCTTGCCCTTTTGGACATAAAGAGCCAGAATAGTTTGCATTTGATATAACCAAAGCCGATAGGATATTTGACTTTCTGCTTCAGGAGGGGCAAAACAAATTGTCACCCAACCATGTGATTCCATCGGCGGAAGAGTTAAAGAAGATCAAGTATTGCAAGTGGCATAATGCAACATCTCATAGTACAAATGGATGCAAAGTGTTCAGACAACAACTGTAATCGGCTATAGAATCTGGAAGGATTAAGTTTGATAGTTCCAAAGCCTAGAAGCCGACGAAGATTGACCAGCATCCTTTCCCCACTAATATGTTGGATGCTAAGGGAAAGACTAAAGTCTTGACATTAGGAGCAGCTGAGAGAAGCGCATCGGTAGATCCCCAGCATCAAATCACTGCTGATGACGCTAAAGGTTAAGGGTTAATCTAGGAAGGCACCAGTTCTGGAAGTCCTCCTTGGTCTGGTTGTGTTATCACCCATAGGAGACATTGGGAAACCAAGCAGCAGCGTGAGGATCGGTATCGTCGCTAATAGGAAGATCGTCGTCGGGAAGAAGAAAGACGCCAACAAGAGTGGAATTGGCATAAAGATCATTGGAATTGCCCGTTCTTCATCCCCTGTTGGGAGCAAAACATCAAACTACCGACTGTTAGAGACTGCCCTGAGTGCAATGGTCATAATCGGCATGATAGACCTAATCGGCAATATCAAGGTGATAATCGGCGTTTTGGTGGGCCGATTAGAGGGAGAACATCAGTTCATGATCGGCTGGCGGGTAGACTCAATGTGCATGACAGGCTTGGTGAACATGTCAGCTATTTTCCCAGAAACCAAGAGGAACTTGAGGAGATGGCGGATGCACGAGTTCCTGATGAGTTCATATTTTGCAGGGATGCTAATACTTATCGGGTGGAATCAATGGAAAACCGTCGTCAATCGGTGAGGCAACCACAACTTCCACCGTGGTGTCCAGAGGGGTTGACAAGGACATAGAAGGGGAGGTTGCAGCGAGAACGACAAGAAGAACTAAGTAGGGGAGAAAATTCTGCCAAGTCTGAAGATCGGCAGCAGTCAGATCCCAAAGGAAAAGGCCCATCGGCGGATGTTAATATGGTGTTTATGTTGCCGATGGAATTCCTTGCACCTTTCAGTTATGATGAGGAGGTAGATTTCCCCGATCAGATAGCTCAGTTGGCTCTGGATCCAATGACAGCTATCTTTGAAAAGCCCGTCGATGATGAGAGACAGCACCTTGTTGACGGTCCTTAATGCTCACATTTAACCATCAACTAATCATGGAAAAGGATCCAAATGCAACCAACACCCAGACTTAGGGTTTTATCTAATAGAATTCCACAAGTTTTGGTGTTTGTCTATTTCTGCAGGGGGTTATCAAGAAATACAGAGGAAAGGCCCACACGTCGCGTTTACATAGAGATATTAACGTGCCGCGCAATTTTCCATCATCTAGAAGACTCCAGAAGCCACGGGAACGAACGAGAAGCCGAGAGGGCTCAGGGACAGGGCGCCCGCCCTACTCTCCTGGGCGCCCGCCCACTTCTAGAGTCCAATCAGGACATGTTTCGCGGATCACGCTCCACCGACCTAAGGGATCAAGGAAAACTATGCGATTGATGTCGGTTTGATCCGACGACTCAGATTCATTTGAAAAGACTATATAAGCAAGTCCCCCTGGCCCGTAGAAAGCATACCTCTTCTACGGAATCAAAGCTAGGGTTTCAATTATTCATCCAAGTAGAGAGGATCCCTCTAGTTCATCTAGTTCTAGTTCTAGTTCATCTAGTTCTAGTTCTAGTTAGTTCTAGTTGTAATCTAGAAAATAGGGAGAGAGAAGAGGAGAGCGGAGGAGGAGGAGCCGGATCTGTCGGATCTTCCTCAACATTGTACTTTTGCAGCAACTGGTTCGTTCTTCATCATTCTCTAAGTTCTTCAATTCATAATTCCTGAGTTCTTTAACTACTTTTATTTACATTCAAGTTATTTATTGGATTCCCGCTTGCATCAAGTGCTCTAGTCTTTATAACGCTAGAGTAGTAATTAATAGATTAGACGTGGTGTTTAGTCTTGCAATTACCTGGAATTGCACCCAATCTTGCGGATTTTTGTGGTAGCCCTAGGGTAGTAACAGCCCTAACGGTCGACATATTCCACCTCGTTCGGATCGGTGTTTGTAGGACCGTAGTCAGAGCTTCCTAGCCCCCTTCTCATCTCTTTCTGTGGTTAGTGTTCTGATGTCCCGAAATAGATAATCTTGAAGTAATTCTTGATTCTTAGATCAACTAGAGAACTCTCAGGAAACTTCCTCTCTTCCCACCAAAAAATAATTATATAGTTATCCTTGGGCGATCTTGAATCTTAATTACTACACTCACGTTCCCTGTGGAAAATCGATACTCTGGAATACTCCCGGGTGAAGGCTACATCGGTATCTGTGCGCTTGCGGATTTTTCTGTTTGCGTTTAAAATACCCAACAAGCTTTCTAGCGCCGTTGTCGGGGAACGGTAGCTGTGCTAGTTTCGAACCAAGTCGTCCGTGTATCCTTTTTCTTTTCCTTTTCTTTACCACACTCACCTTACCATTTTCACCACACCACATGGATTTCACTCTAAGCATTAATGAGCATGGAATTTATTTCATAGCCACTTCATTTACTCCATGCTCATATGCAACATCTTCCCAATCTTTTGGTCTCTCCAACATCACCACATTCGAGATCTCCAACCCCCTCATTCTTTCTATCTATAAAAACTTTAAAAGGGCGGTTGTCGATACATATGTCTATAATAAATATTGCAGATCTCGTTGAGTTGATCTTGATATAGGTCAGCGTTGGAGGGGAAACCACTTCGCTGACATAAATTGATGGTTTCCCAAGGACAAGCTTAGTGTCCTAAAATAAGCACTGATCAGATCGTAACATGAGCTTTTAATTATTTGCAACATTACCTTGTGTATTGAGTATATAAGGATAATTGCAAAAAAAAATTCTTCGGGTATTCTTGTCACTAACCTTTCCAGGATTGGAGCAAGAAGATCGGATGAATGACAAGCACAAGGTATGTCCAACCAATCATCATACAACATTGAATTAAATTCATCCAAACTTGAATTTTGCAAAATTCAAGCTTGGGGGAGTACTTTACATAAAATCATCCTTTGCCATGTTGCTATGTTGGTGGTCCCTACCTTTGAGACATGCTCAATTTGTTAAATACTAATCACACTACTTCATCTCCACATGAGTAGATCTCTATAAATGCTCTCATGCTACCTTTATTTGGTTTAGTATATGTCTAGGTTTGGTGTAGTTTCATTTATCTCTTAATTAAGCATGGTGCTTAGTTTTGGAATGATGATCTTACTTCCAAGGGATTTAAAATTAAGCATGATGCTTAGGTTAAAATGCCCTCCTAAATCAAATTAGACATGGTGTCTAGGTTGATTTTTGAGCCGATAGTATGTTATAGTAGATATTGGATATTTTGTTGGACTAACCCCTGCAGGAAAACTTTTAATATCAACCTGGGAAGTCCTGAGATAAACTCACATTGGAGACAAAGAGAGAGAGACATGAAGTTTAACAATTTACACAAGGAAGGCATAGCTCACAAGAGATGATCGATGGAGGGTGCCACAAACACGATGCATAACCGCTAAGAAAGAAAAGCTTCCACAAGGTGATATTGTACCATCATTCTTCAAGTAAGGTAACATCTTAAGGTACTTGACTATCACTTTTATAAGCTTC
Source organism: Sorghum bicolor (assembly GCF_000003195.3). Taxonomy (NCBI): domain Eukaryota; kingdom Viridiplantae; phylum Streptophyta; class Magnoliopsida; order Poales; family Poaceae; genus Sorghum; species Sorghum bicolor. The sequence continues at coordinate 18,302,904 of NC_012874.2, forward strand.
TCATTGGTTCTGGCGTTCACATGAATAAAAGAGACAAACATGTATGATTTATAACTCCAAATTAACCAACCCAACTGATTCAGCATGTTTAGTCCTTTAATCTTTGTTTATAGTACTACCTTTGTGATCCTACACTCCTAATCATATGAGCTAAAATGTTGCACACTCAATCTTTCGAAGATATATATATATATATAAAAAAACAAATATAAGTATAGATAGATTATCTTTCCATTAGGTTGAGTGATCTGATCTGACAAATGTTTTAAATGCTACACTCATGATCTTATTATCCATCAACTTTGTCTTGCTCACTATGCTTGAGGTTAGAGAAGAACAAATACACTTTTGGTTCTGTTTGTGTTTTCCACCAATAGGTCCCATGCACTTGATCTCTGCCCTCTATGAGCAGGAACACTTCGAGCAAAATATGGAGGAGTTTTACAACTCCCAAACTCCACCAAGTGAAGAACCTGGATCTACGAGCACAAACACACTGGAGATACTGGACACTCAGGCAATCACTGCCCTAAGATGCTTGAGGACGTAACTACTAGAGTAACCCCGACCTTCTGCCGGTCAAGAGAGGCGATCCAGGACGCACCGTCATCCCGATCTCCATCGACATGGTGAACTTCCCAGAAGCACTCTGCGACTTTGGCTCCAGCGTCAACATTATGCCCAGGGTACTCTATGAAAAATTCTTTACACATCCTTTATTAGAAACAGCCATGTGTTTGCAGCTTGCAGATCGTACGCTAAGTTTCCCAAAGAGAATATTAAAGAACCTCTGCGTCCGAGTTGGTACCTTGTACGCTCCAGCAGACTTCATGGTGATAGAGACCGGTTCTAATGAGAGGGCACCCGTCATCTTAGGGAGGCCATTCCTAAACACCTCGGGAGCTGTCATCTACGCTAGTACTGCCAAGATCAGTTTTTACATCAAGGGAAGGAAGGAGACGTTTTCCTTCAAGAACAAGACTACGCAAATTTCAGAGCAATCTCGACATGAACCAAGGAAGAGGACCAACAGGAGGAACAGGAACAAGCAAATGTGGACCGAGACAGCTAAGATGGTCACTGCAGTTCAAGGAGGTTAAGATCGTCGATTTAAGTCACCTTTCCTGACCGAAAAGGATGACCTAGGTATGCCAAGCATCTAGTGCTCTATTAATGGATACAACTTCCAGAAGACGCTTTGCGACACCGGGTCAGGCGTCAACATAATGGCCGCAGTCACCTATCAGCTCCTGTTCGGAACCATGCCCCTAAAACTGACATACATTGAGCTTTAGATAGCAGATCAGACATTCCAAAAGATTGAAGATTTTCAGGTTATTGACATGGGAGAAGACGAGTACGATCCACCCATCATCCTTGGGAGACCGTTCCTCATCACCGTTAAAGCAATCATCAACATTGGAACCGGAGAAGTCCACATGCACTTCACCTCTGAGAAGGTACGCCGCTATTTTACTGACCCTAACTATATAGTTGAAGACTCTAAGCACGTCAGGACAAGAAGAAGACGATGCAACCTCAACCAAAGGAGGCAAATCATCAAGGACGGATGGGCAGACTACGAAGGAGAAGTGGTAAGGTCTGAAGACATACAGCTTGAACAGAACCGTCCTGAGGATACCATAGCATCGAGTCAGGTGTCAAGAGAGAAGATAGTTATACACGAAGAGGAGACACCGCCAGAAGCACCAACTACGCCATCCGGCGAATCCCAGGACGACTGAGAAAACGGAGAGTCCTGTTCGGAGGACTTAAAAACACCGAACGCCTTGCCAAGAGGTAAACTTGGTAGTTATCCTTTTCCTTTCAATTATTTTAAAATAGTTTGCTTAGTTAATCAGGTCATATCATCTTGAAAAGAAAATAAAAATGTTAAAAATAGTAAGCCCCATGTGAGTATGCTCATGGCATAAAACCCATAAGTACATTCACTATGGTGGCATAAAAATAAAATAAATATATTTATGTGCTATAAAAATGAAAATATAAAAATAAATTTATGATCCTACTAAAGAGAGTAACATTTATTGAGGAGGCTCAACATGATAAAGGCTAGATATTTATGCTAACACTTAACCAGTTCCACAAAGCCTTGTTGTCTATTTGAGCTCCACAGAACTCAAGGATCAAAGAAGACTAGCAGACGGAGGACATCCTAATCACTATCAGGGTGCTACCGACATTCAAATACACCTCCGCCACCTGCTAGCTACATCAGGAAAAATTACGTCAAAATCCAGCTTGGGGGAGAGCACCCCCATTTATCCAGCTAAGTGTTCTACTCATGTTTATACTTTACTCAAATAATAAAAAGATGCATAATCATAAAAACCCAAATAAAGATTTTGTGCTTATATATATCTTTGCTTAGTTTGCTAAATAAATAAATAAATAAAGTTTGCTATGAACCCTCATGATAAGCTCTCACATGGAAATGATGAATAGTTGCTCTGCCATGACTAGTTCTCAAAATTGAAATCTCTCTCAAGTTTAGGCATGACTGTTATTAATTAAGATTTGCTCTAAACCTGAACTTGTGGGAAGAGTACTTGATCTAAAGTCTAAGTCGTTAATGGATACGATATGGGAAGGTTGAGCTGTTGTTTATCTGTTCCTAGAGATGCTAGAATTCTGGAGAATTTTATCTTTAAAAATCTTTAAAATGTTGCATGATGAGTTCCTTTATGATGAGAGTTTAAAATCCTACCACAGCCATATATACATGCTTATTAGACTATGAACCATACATTTACTTATTACTGCTTATGAGCATTGACTGTGGTCAAGCTTTGTAGACCCTTAGGAGCTTGTCATGTGGTTAAATCAAGATTCACTTGCACGTTCACTCACACATGCTGCTTCTACTACGGAAGTACGCATTCACATATATCCACCCATTTCCATCTCCAGAACCACCCAAAAATATTCTACTCCTAATCCGGGAGAGAATAGCCAAAAACATTCTCCTATTTCTATTTTCCCCTGTGAAATAAATGCTCAAGTTATTTCGGTTACTACCAATTGCTACATTATTTAAAGTGGTGAGTGCTCTAAAAAGAGAAGATACAAGGAAATAAAAAGGGGCAAGTGCCCGGAACCTTGAAAGAAAAGAAAAAGTGAGACGAGAGGTAAAAATGGACAAGTGTCCGACAGTAGAATTAGGGGTACAATATACCCACCTAAGAGAAAAGAAAAAGAAAATATAGAGCATCTCATTCCTCCTCAAAAAAGTTTCAAAAGAGCAAGAAAGATATGTATCCCCTCAAAAGAGCAAAAGTAGAATTAGACTTTCACCATTGTTATCACCATCATTACCATACACCATTCATTCGCCACACATGCACATCTTGATTTGACTTATTGACTTGTTCTTCTGGATCCATGGTTTGACTATGCAATAAATGTTTTGTAAGTATGTATTAGCTGTCTCCCACCTATGAGCTCCGGATATCAAAACCTTATTAGAGTAGGGTGAGAGAGAAGGCAATGCCACTATGCTTCATACCAAAAATACCACATACTTTGAGAGAAGGCATATACCATTACTGCCTTGGAAAGGATCTAGAAATACCACAAAAGAGAGACTAGAGAGAGTCATACAAGGAATCTCTGAGTTTTATTTGAAAATCTGCAAAAACTCCAGCGCTATAGTTAATCGAAGAACAAGAGACATGGCGCTTGACTAGACCGTTCTATCTTTTAACTGCTCAAGACATAAGTGACGGTTGCAAGCCCCATGGTGGAAGGTAAAATGAGTAAGTTTAAATCTTAACAGTTTACCCTGACCTAGAGATGAGGTCTTGTTTGAACGCATGTCTACCTTTAAGGCATGAAACCACTGCAGAAACTCTTGAGTCCATCTTTGCTAAGGGACGAGCAAAGGTTAAGTTTGGGGGAGCTTGTTGACGGTCCTTAATGCTCACATTTAACCATCAACTAATCATGGAAAAGGATCCAAATGCAACCAACACCTAGACTTAGGGTTTTATCTGACAGAATTCCATGAGTTTTGGTGTTTGTCTATTTTTGCAGGGGGTTATCAGGAAATACAGAGGAAAGGCCCACACGTCGGGTTTACATAGAGATATTAACGTGCCGCGCAATTTTCCATGATCTAGAAGACTCCAGAAGCCACGGGAACGAATGGGAAGCCGAGAGGGCTCAGGGACAAGGCGCCCGCCCTACTCTCCTGGGCGCCCGCCCACTTCTAGAGTCCAATCAGGACACGTTTCATGGATCACGCTCCACCGACCTAAGGGATTAAGGAAAACCATGCGATTGATGTCGGTTTGATCCAACGGCTCAGATTCATTTGAAAAGACTATATAAGCAAGGCCCCTGGCCCCTAGAGAGCATACCTCTTCTACAGAATCAAAGCTAGGGTTTCCATTATTCATCCAAGTAGAGAGGATCCCTCTAGTTCATCTAGTTCTAGTTCTAGTCCATCTAGTTCTAGTTCTAGTTAGTTCTAGTTGTAATCTAGAAAATAGGGAGAGAGAAGAGGAGAGCGGAGGAGGAGGAGCCGGATCTGTCGGATCTTCCTCAATATTGTACTTTTGCAGCAACTGGTTCGTTCTTCATCGTTCTCTAAGTTCTTCAATTCATAATTTCTGAGTTCTTTAATTACTTTTATTTACATTCAAGTTATTTATTGGATTCCCGCTTGCAACAAGTGCTCTAGTCTTTATAACGCTAGAGTAGTAATTAATAGATTAGACGTGGTGTTTAGTCTTACAATTACCTGGAATTGCACCCAATCCTATGGATTGTTGTGGTAGCCCTAGGGTAGTGACAGCACTAACGGTCGACGTATTCCACCTCGTTCGGATCGGTGTTTGTAGGACCGTAGTTAGAGCTTCCTAGCCCCCTTCTCATCTCTTCCTGTGGTTAGTGTTCTGATGTCCCGAAATAGATAATCTTGAAGTAATTCTTGATTCTTAGATCAACTAGAGAACTCTCAGGAAACTTTCTCTCTTCCCACCAAAAAATAATTATATAGTTATCCTTGGGTGATCTTGAATCTTAATTAGTACACTCACGTTCCCTGTGGAAAATCGATACAGTGGAATACTCCCGGGTGAAGGCTACATCGGTATCCGTGCGCTTGCGGATTTTTCTGTTTGCGTTTAAAATACCCAACACACCTTAAAGCTCTATTTGTCAAAGGTAGGGTTGATGGGCAGCCGATGACCAAGATACTTGTTGATGGTGGGGCTGCTATCAATATTATGCCATATGCAGTCTATCGAAAGCTTGGAAAGGGAGATCAAGATTTGACCAAGACCGATATAATGCTAAAGGATTTTGAAGGGAATGTGTCTCCAGTCAAAGGAGCCATATGTGTTGAGTTGACCATCGGCAGCAAGACCTTGCCGACAACTTTCTTTGTCATCAGTGGAAAAGGTGCTTATAATTTACTTCTAGGGAGAGATTGGATCCATGCCAATTGTTGCATCTCATCTACAATGCACCAATGCTTGGTCCAATGGGTAGGTGACAAGATTGAGATTGTCCCAGGAGATTCTTCATATGTCATTGCATCGGTAGAGGCGGATACCTATGAAAGGACCAGATGCATTTCAGGGGAAGTTTGGGAAAAGGATTTTCTCAAAATTGCCGATTATGAGATTCCACCGATCCAAGCAGTCGGTTCTGATGTAGAGTCTTAATGGATAGGTTCACCGATGATGGAAAACTAGGCCAGGGGTTTACATCGGCCGATGATTTAGTAGAAGTAGATATAGGTAATGGAGATATGCCAAGGCCTACTTTTATTAGTGCTAAGTTAGATTCTGAGTGTAAGCAACAATTAACCGATTTGTTAAAGGAATATAAAGATTGCTTTGCTTGGGATTATACTGAGATGCCTGGTTTAGACCGATCGATTGTTGAACATCAATTGCCTATCAAATCTAGATTTCGGCCGCATCAGCAGCCGGCACGCCAATGCAATCCTAATATCCTCCCTGATATTAAGGCCGAAATAACTAAACTTATTGAAGCTAAATTTATTCGGCAGTGTCGGTATGCCGAATGGATTTCCAATGTAGTCCCTGTTTATAAAAAGAATGGGAAGCTTCGTGTCTGCATTAATTTTAGGAATCTCAATAAGGCTACACCGATGGATGGTTATCCAATACCGGTTGCCGATTTGCTGGTTGACGCTGCAGCTAGACATCGGATCATTAGCTTTATGGATGTTATTGCAGGGTACAATCAAATATTCATGGCTGAAGAAGATATTCCCAAGACAGCATTTAGATGTCCTGGTCATGTTGGGTTGTTTGAATGGATAGTCATGACCTTTGGCTTGAAGAATGCTGGTGCTACTTATCAGAGGGCTTTGAATTTTATCTTTCATGAGTTTATCGGCAAGTTGGTGGAAATCTATATTGATGACGTGGTGGTCAAGTCTGGAGATTTCACAAAGCATCTAGCCGATCTGCGAAAGGTGTTGGAATGCACAAGAATGCATGGTTTAAAGATGAATCCTACTAAATGTGCATTCGGTGTATCGGCAGGTCAGTTTCTTGGTTTCATGGTGCATCAAAGAGGGATTGAAATTAGTAGAAGATCTTTTGATGCTATCAACAAGATAGTTGCTCCCACCAATAAAACTGAGCTTCAATCGTTGATCGGCAAGATAAATTTCATCAGACGATTTATATCTAATTTGTCTGGTAAAAATTGTGCTTTTAGTCCTTTGCTTAAGTTGAAAGCCGATCAAGAGTTTGTATGGGGGAGAGAGCAACAATCAGCATTGGACGAAATCAAGAATTTTTTGACAAATCCTCCAGTCCTGATTCCGCCTCAACAAGGAAAGCCTTTCAGATTATATTTGTCTACCGATGGGATGGTCATCGGTTCGGCTCTAATTCAGGAATTTGAAGGGAAAGAACGTGTGATTTATTATCTAAGTCGAAGACTGGTGGATGCTGAGACAAGGTATTCGGCCATTGAGAAACTATGCTTATGCTTATACTTTTCATGTATCAAATTAAGACACTATTTGTTATCGGCCGAATGCACTGCTATATGCAAAGATGATGTAGTCCGATAGATGTTATCAATGCCGATTATGAGTGGTAGAATCGGCAAATGGATTTTGGCATTATCGGAATTTGATCTACGTTATGAATCGGCTAAGGCAGTTAAAGGGCAGATTATGGCCGATTTTGTGACTTAGCATTGCGATATGGTGAACACTTTGGAAATCATTCCTTGGACGCTCTTCTTTGATGGATCCACATGTGACCGGGGGCGGGAATCGGCATAGTGCTAATTTCTCCTCGGGGAAAGAAATATGAATTTTCTCTACCGATTATTGCTACGTCTACAAATAATCAAGCTGAATATCAAGCTCTGGTCAAAGGGTTGGAATTATTAAAGGAGGTTCATGCCGATGTTGTTGAGATCTTCGACGATTCCATGCTTGTTATTAAGGGAATTTAAAGGGTTGGAATTTATGAATGCCGAAGTGAGGTTTTGATAACCTATTATTTAAGGAGCATACAACTATTAAGGGAATTCAAGGATTTCCTATTGGAGCATATTCCTCGGTTGCATAATGAAGAAGCTAATCAGTTAGCTCAACACGCCTCAGGATACCAACCCATTTTGAATGTGTCATCGGCAGACAATACTGATGATTGGAGAAGGGAAATTATTGGTTATTTAAAGGATCCGTCCAAAAGGGTTGAGAGGCGTGTTAGGTTTCAAGCAACAAAATATGTATTCCTCGAAGAAGAGTTGTATTATCGGACAATGGATGGAATTTTGCTTAAATGTTTCAGTAACGATGAGGCTAGAAGTTTGATGGGTGAGATTCATGAGGATTGTGTGGAGCACATCAGTCGGCTTTTAAGATGAAATGGATGATTAGGAGGAACGGATATTATTGGCCGACCATACTTGAAGATTGCTTTAAATACTTCAAAGGGTGTCAAGGATGTTAGAAGTTTGGCAATGTTCAAAGGGCACCCGCATCGGCCATGAATCCCATTATCAAACTTTGGCCGTTTCGAGGTTGGGCTATTGATCAAATCGGACAGATTTATCCACCGTCAAGCAAAGGGCATAAGTTCATCTTAGTTGCCACTAATTCTTTTACTAAATGGGTTGAAGCTATTCCCTTGAAGAAAGTAACATCAGCTAACATGATTGATTTTGTGAAGGAGCACATTGTTTACTAATTTGGTATTCCTCAAACAATCGCTACCGATCAAGGTACTATGTTCACATCAGGAGAGTTTGATGAGTTTGCAATCGGTATGGGGATTAAAGTGTTGAAGTCTTCTCCCTATTATGCTCAAGCTAATGGGCAAGCCGAAGCTTCTAACAAGGGGATTATTAAGCTTATCAAGTGAAAAATTGAAGAAGATCCTAGAAGATGGCACACATTGTTAAACGAACCTTTGTGGTCATATCCGATGGCATGTCATGGATCAACTAAAATTTCACCCTATCAGTTGGTGTGTGGACACGATGCGGTGTTGCCATGGGAAATTAAGACAGGATCAAGGCGGGTGTCTTTTCAAGATCAATTGGCTGCCGATGACTATGCTACTTTGATGAAAGATGAGTTAGACGATTTAGCAGAGGATCGGTTGAGGGATTTGATAAGTATAGAAGAAAATAAAAAGAGAGTTGCTAAATGGTATGATAAAAAAGTAAAGGTTAAGGAGTTTGCTGACCGAGATTTGGTATGGAAATTAATTCTACCGATTGGGACTAAAAGTTTAAAGTTTGGAAAATGGTCCCCTAATTGGGAATATTCTTATCGGATAAATCGGTCTGCTCCCGGTAATGCTTATATCTTAGAAACTCTCAAAGGAGTTGAATTTCCCAGAGCGTTGAATGGAAAATATTTAAAGAAGTATTACCCGAGTATTTGGGTTGATGCATAGAAGTTTAAGTGTCGATAACACTCCTATCGGCTAGATGAAGTGTATCTAAGATCGTACATAATGTTTTGAAAGTGCCGATAACAGTCCTATCGGCTAGACCGGAATGATCAAAAGTTTCTAAGGTTAGAACGAGACAAGTCGCCGATGAAGAGCTTACAAATTTAGCAAGGCTTGAATAGTCGATATGGCGCGCAGACGGACCTGGTTGGCCTCTTCTATCTCTCGGGTGTCTTTATCGACAGAACCCTCTATTGGTTTTAGCTTCTTCCTCATCTGCAGTGCTTTATGAGCCTAGGCATTTCGTTCTTGCTGAAGAGTCTTGAGCATCTCAGGCAGTTGGCTTTCTTCTTGCTGAGCTTGGGTCAGGGCTTCTTCCACTTGTTTGAGCTCAGCTAGCAAAACTTCCCTTCTTGCCGATAGGGTGGAAATCTTTTGCTTTAGTTCATCCCCTGAGGACTGCAGAATGCCGATGCTCTTATGTTTTTCATCGGAAATGCGCTTTACTTGCATTACTTCCTCTGAGAGTTGGGCGTAAGCGGCTCTATCGGCAAGGCGCTGGGTAGCTTTCTAGTATTGGAGCTGGCGGTTCTCCAAGTGTGCAGAGCTGGCGGTTCTCCAAGTGTGCAGCTTGAAATAAGACTTCTTCTGCATCGGCTGGGATCTGGCCTCGAAGGGTCTTAAACAAAGCTTTGGCTGGGTCAGAATCATCGACCAGTTGGGCGGTATCTTGATGCACAGAACCAACAAGTCTTCCAGTTTAGCTTTGATTTCTGCCGATGAGATCCTCACTGCTTGAGAGGAGCTTGCTTCTTCACCCTCGTCGTCGGAGATGTCAATGGCAAAGGAGAATAAGCTGTCTGGAGAATCTTGTTCCTGAAAAGGGAATAGAGATAAGTTATTTGATAATCAAGTGCTGATGATAAAGGGTGAAGATCAGAAACTTACTTGCTTCAGAGCAATTTTGCGCCTTTGACGAGGGGACGTGGCCGATACTATAGGCTGATCGGCTGGAGTTGCCGATGGAGCAATATCAATTGAGAAATTACAAGAATAATTATAATTTGTAAATGTAAATCCATCGATGATAATTCTATGGTCAGTACTTTACCTTGAGGGGGTGCGGTGCTTGTTTGTTCTGGAGGAACAACCGATGATATGATCAGATTAGCTGGATCAGCTGTCTGCTCAGATACATCGGCTGGTGCTTCTTGTGGCTGAGGTGCTGGTTGAGGAGGGGACGGTACTTGCTGTGTTTGGATTTCTGGTGAAGAAGGTGATGATTCTACATGAATCGGTGACGCTGGCTGAGGAGGAGGAGATGGTGTTGTCCTCTGGCGCTTTGGCTGCGACTTGGTGCTCTTGGGGCCTTTTCTCTTGGCTGGACTGGGGGGCATCGGCACTTGTTTGGGTGCTTCTAGTCTTTGCCGATTTGCCAGTTTGCTGTTACAACAACCAAGATTTCATGAGTGAAAATGTGAAAAAATATTGATGAAATTTTGTAGAAAAATAAAAGTTACCGATGAAGCTCCCGTGGCAGTCGATGTACCCTGAAAAGGTTGTGTGATTATGGGATAAAATCGGTATAAGCAAAAGAAATTAAGAGTCTACCTTGAAAGCCTACTCTAGAGTGGTAGCAGCAACTGATGGGGACGTCTTTGACCGCTTGGTGGTTATCTTCTTAAAACGCACATTCTGATGCATCGAAGCTGCTAGACTCGGTGCGTTATGACCGATCAAAGAGATTGCACCTAATGGAAGAAGTTCAATCGGTCTTCCACTCCTGCTGACTGTCGGTGCTGTGTTGGCGACCTGTTGAAGCAAAAAACAAGAGAAAGTGAGTCACCGATAGGGTCAGAAGTAACAAAGGAATTGAGATGACGGTCGAAGACTTACAGTGTTATCAGGGACCTTATAGTTGGGATCGATCATGCCACGGTATGTTAGTGCCGATGTGCCGAACAGGTGTTCTTTCCATTCTTCCCACCGCTATTTGTACACCTGAGTGATGAAGAGGGCTAGGATCCAAGCCGATAGATCAATATCCGTCGTATCGTCATTTGGTTGAAGCTGGGCTACCCTTATCCACTCAAATCCACTGGTTATAGTCTCCCTTGGCTGCACCACATCAGCGTAACAGAGTCTGATCGACAGTTGGCCAAAAGCCAGTTGACGAGCTAGTGTCGATGGGTTGTAGAATTCATAAGTGGGGTTGGTGTTCTTCCCACTGCTGAAAGTATTCATTGGGATGGCCCTTGGAGTGATGATTGCCATCATCAAGTCGGTATCTTTGTTGAGGGCATCATCAAAAGGGTAGAAGGTCAGCGGGAATCTAGTTTCTGGATCTTCATAAGGCATTCATGCCTGTTGATCTTTGGGAAGACCCTCATATAGAGTCTGGAAGAATCGGCTAACTTGGTCTTCATTACCACCAATGCCGGGTAGGACTATAGCGGCCTCACCATAATTGAGGGGTGGGCGAGTTGCTGATTCTTCATCAGCGAGTTCATAATCTTCGGCAATGTCTCTAGGAAACTGCTGTGCAAAGAGATCGAATCGGAGGCGTTTATGCATGTGAACATTGAGCCACATATTGATGAACCACCAAGGACCTCCTAGGTTGCTGATGGGTTGACCTAACAGAAGTTTCTCAGCCACTTGATGAAGGAGGTGATAAACAGAGCCTAGGAGGTATCGGCCCAGAGGGAATCGACCACCATCGGCTAGTTTCTCTGCTGCCGATAGATAAACAGAAGTTGGTCCTACCGATTGGCCATAGAAGACAAACTAATCTAGCAACATGTTCAGAAAGATGGTGTGTTCCCTTTGCCCAACTAGTCCTGTTTTCTGGTACTTCTGAATATACCCTGACCAGCCACCAACGTTGCGAGTTTCTACTTTATGTTCGGGCTTGCTATCGAACAGGTGACTATCATCGGCAGTTGCTATTTCCAAACCAGTGAGCATAAGTACATCGGCAAGGGTAGGAGAAGCAGGGCCATGACCGAACAAGAAAGCATTGAGGGTGTCTGACCAGAAATACGAGGCTGCTATCAGTAGTGATTCATTTCTTTCCATATCGGCAATGGATAGCCTGATACACTGGTCTAATTTACGCTCACCCCATCGGACTTCATTTGAATTGCTAACTCTCAAGAACCAATCCTTCCATCCCTTAGTAGAACTGGGCCAAGATCAGAAGGTATCTTTCCACAAATCTAAGGAGAAATTCTCAGCTCTAAAGGAGATCCTATTTGTTTCTGCATTTATCAAATCGGTAGGATCTGGATTTCCCAATGGACCGAGGCATTGAAAGTGGGGTTGCTCGGTAGGGATCACGACTTTCTCAGTCAATTCCTGAAGGTTTGAAGATTGAAGGAACAAAAAAGAAAGAAAGAAAATGCTAAGTAAATAGATTTGCAGAAAATAAAAATACGATAGGAGATGGGATAGAATTGATCTCAAGAACGGTGAAGTTGACGGCCATTTCTTTCCGGAGAGGAGGAAGATCGAAGATTTGAAGAACAGTTGGGGAAGATCCTTGCTGGAGTTCTTGGGTTCTCCAACGATGCCGCCACCGGAAAGATGGGTTTGGAGGATGTAGAATGACAAGGTGGAGGAAGAGTACCAAGGAAGGAAGTATTTATAGGGTAAAGTGAGCAGGGGCAATTCTGACTTATCTCTTTGCCGTATCCGTGAAATCCGAGGGTGTTCAGGTGGATATGGTAACTGTTCGCGCGGTAATCAAGGGATTGTGCATGTGATTTGACAGCAAGCGGTCATGATTTTGGAGATATTTTACTGTACAAGATCTCCTGGTCGGTTCATCGGCAGTCTATTCTAACAGAGAAGTTGCCGATAAACGGATGTTGACACCGTTTTTGGACACGTATCTTTGGGCACATATCCAGGAGTTAATGAAATATAGATCGGCAGGCGAAAGAATGTTGACTGGTTATCAACGGAGTTGCCGATGGGAGTTGATGACTAAAAAGCAGAATGTGGCTAAGTCCAGGGATGGTGATTGATCTATGTGGCTAAGTCCAGGGATGATGACTGATAGTGGTGGTTGATTTATGCCGATGACTGATACTGGTGGTTGCCGATGCCGATGGAAGGTGGTTTGCCGATTGCCGATGATAACAGGAGGCGCATGAATTGCTGATAGGATGGTGGTGGTGTGCCGATCGCCTGTGGTAGATAGATTAATGTTTTCCATAGCTATTAGAGTTCGTTTTGTATACGGATTCCGTTCAATTTGGAATTAGAATCCTAGTCGTGTCTGGTTGTAATTCTTTTGGACAGGGTACAAATATAAACCCCGTAGCAATGTAATAGGATATACAATCAATCAAATACAAGTCTTTACATCTATTCCAGCATCTACTTTTTCGACGACTTCGTCAACCTGCGTATTTTCCTTTTACTTACGAGTTCTTAGGAATTCTTCGAGTCAACCTCGGCGAGTTCTTGAGTTCCGCGTGAATACCTCTTGGCCGTGACATCCGGGCGCATCGCTGTTGTCGGAACCAAAGTATTCGAGTTATCACCTTTGTCGATTGTAAGGTCAAATCGGCTGGCACGCCTTAACATCAAATCGGGTATTAGCCCTTTGTGTTTACAGATCTACTTTTGCACCAACATACACGACATAAAAGATCCAACTTAATACACGTAGCATTATCTTTGATCTTGGAATTTTAATTGATTTAATTGCTGAATAAAAACTGGACAAACCCAATTAAATCCAATGTAAGAGCAACTCCAACAGTTTAATAATTTTTTTTCCAAATATCGTTGTTTGCCAACTCTCAAAACGATATAGGGAGAGAAAAAAAGTCCATCTCCAAGTGTTGGATAGGAGATTTTGAGAGTTTTGGTTAAAAACAAGAATGCCAAACCCATTTACAAAACTGTTGAAGTTGCTCTAACAGACTATGCTTAAAAAAAAATCAAGCAATAGTGCTAGTTTGTGGCTCACGCCACTCAAGTGCAACAGTACAAGTGCGGAAAAGTTCTAAAATGATAGTATTTCTATATAGTACCTGTAGCTTTTTTTTTTTAAGAAAAAAGAGAATATATTATAAATATTCCAGCCTCTGCATCGACCAATGCATATAGCTGTTACAGACACCAAAACTGTAGTCCACAGAAACCCAAACACAAAGTTCACGTCCGAAGAAACAAAAGGAAAAGTTTCCAAGCTCGATATTTAAAATACAATTCTATTACTAAATTTTCAACCGTGTCTCGCAAACATTTCCATCACAGTTGTACTAATTATACTTCATAAATTGGCGATCCTCCTACTTCAGTAGTAGAGATCAGAACTGATCCCTACCTTGGAATCCTGATCTACTCTCCCATATGGAGTTCGTTGAAGACTAAAATTGAAGTGGTCATTTTTGTATAGATGGTGAGCAGACAGGGATACGCGGATGCATGTGATCCTCAGTGTTTTTAAGATAATGAAAAATTCCAACTTGAAATCCTACAGAAGTTTCACATTATTATTGAATAAACGGGAAATGAAAAGTCATCCATTGGATAAAAAAAACTCCATGGTGCCGAATTTAAGACTCCACGCGCATCAATCATCCAGTGTTTGCAATCATCAATGAGCTGGAACAGAGTCTAGAACCAAAGCTGGTACGTCACTGAATAGAAACTACAAGAAAGTGTTTGAGTTAATTCCTTCATTGCCATTAAAAACTATAACAATTCCTTCATTGCCATTAAAATATATATCTTTCCTTCGTTGCCATTGATTCTTATTTCTATATTCCTTATTTGCCATTTTGCTCTGATAGCATAAACAATAATACAAAGCGACGATTATACCCTGCTTTCTTCTCCCCGTCATCCTAGACGTCTGCCCCCGTGCTGTTCTCATTGGCTGCCGGTTCAGGTCGTATCAAGGCATTTCACTATTTGAATACATATCGTGAACACACTTACGTATGCTAGCCTCTTTCTATGCATGTACATGAACAAACACGTACACTAGCACACACAAATACAACTATACAAGCACATGGAGGATTTTGAATTGGCAAAGAGTACATCAAAGATCAAACACTGTAGTTCGCGCCGCTCTAGCGGCTGCCGTGCTCGCTGTTCAACACTAACGCTATAGCTGCCGACCTCATTGTTGTCGCGCTCAAAGCCGCCCTTGCTGCAAGCGCCGCGCGCCGCTCGCTGCCGGCAAGAAGCCAAGAACGCTGCTATGCCAGAAAGCCCCAAGCACCGCTCTCGCAGCCAGTTTGCGTTTGCTCTTCGTTCCTTTTTTTTCCTATACAATGACGAAAGGCTGGTGATGTAAATGTAGTATATTTGCATGTTGTTTTATGAAATAGTCGTAGTGTAGAGATGTAGTCACAAAAAAATGGCGTGTGTATGAAAATATTATGTAAATTCATAAGTCTTCATGAAAGCAAGCAGGGGCAAAATTGGCATTTGAAACATTGATATGTACACACAATGGCAATGAAGGGAACAAATATTGTGATTGGATGGCAATGAAGGAAAGAATAGATATTCATATGACTATAATGGCAGTTAGAGGATAAAAAATTAGAAACAGATGGCAATGAAGGAAATTTATAATTTTTAATAGCAATGAAGGAATTAATATAAGTTTTGATGGCAATCAAGGAATTCTCTCTTTTTAGTAACATTTATTGTTTTTGGTGATCTTCGTTTTTTTACAAGTAACAAAATTCATTCCTCAAAAAGAAGCTGTGAGTAACCTTACAGAGGTTAGGATAACATTATTCAGAGCCTGAAGTACAGGACACTGAGATCTATGTTCCTGAAAAGAATAGAAAGCCTGAAAGGCTGAGAGATGTCTAAACTATAAGCCAGAGCTTGTTTAGCTAAAAGATCTACTTCATTGTTGTTTAATGATGATTTCGTTCAACTCTACAAAGTATAATCGAAGCATTTCATATCAGTGTGGCTGTCCTAGTCCTAGCTAATTCAGCATGGATGCGCCGGCCCTTTGGAAAATCCAACGAAGCTAGCTATCCAAAATTATTATTACACCGACCGAAAGAAAAATGTGATGCATGAACCAACCATAGGCGCCGCTGCTGCCTTCACAATGAGAAAATGGCAATTTCGCCATCATCAAAAATGGGTTTCTATTTTACAATCCCGTAAATGAGATTCATTACTTTACCATTATGAAACGCGGTCGTCACGCTAGAATGCTCTTTTGGCCTACTACACAGTTTCTATACTTGAATTACCCTTGCCTCTTTAATTTAAAATTTCTGACGCTCTTACCAGACCCAACCACCAGGCACATCCACCATCCATGGCAACGGCGGCCTCCTCACCCCATAGACGTGCCATCCCCCATCCACGGCCGCAAGGCCTCCTCACCCTGGCGTGCCTGCTCCACCCTCGACGCGACCTCCTCAACCCGGGGCACCTTCCTCTACCCCGGCCAGCGCGCCCTCCTCACCCTGGCACAGCCTCCTTCACCCCGGTGTCCTCCTCCACACCAGCGGCACTCCTCCTCCATGGAACACGAGGCAGATCTAGCGTTGTGGTGGTGTCTCCTCTCCCCTCCACATCGTGCATGCTCCCCCGAGTTCGGTAGCCCTCCACCCCGGGCAGCGCGGCTTTCTCCCAACCTCCCCTACCTCCAGCGCGTCTTCCTCCCCCATCTCTCTGCTGGAGCTCGAGCAAGCAACAATGGAACATCAAGGTCGTGTCCTGCACGCATTACGCCATTCTCGCGGCGATAGCACGAGGCAGACCCTAGTGGCGTGCGCTCTTCCACCCTTGTGCGCGTGCGCACCTCCAACCCCCATGTGGCGCGCGCTCCTCTCTCCCCTCAATCTGGTGGCGCGCGGCTCCTTGCCGGCTGCTCCATGGCTCTGTAGCCGCCCGGCTGCTCCAGCCATGGTTGAGGATACGAGAATCGCAGGGGTAATTTGGGAATACAAACTGGGTTGCAGAGCAAAAGAGCATTCTAGCGTGATGACCGTGTTTCATAATGGTAAAGTAGTGAATTTTATTGTAGGACGGTAAAGTAGCGAAGCTCAATTTTGAGGATGGCAAAATTACCATTTTCTCCTTCACAATTGGCCGGCCCTCTGAATGATAGGTGAGTGAGTCCGAGAATTTTCTGTGCCCGACAGCAACGCCAACTGATGCGCCGCGTCGTTCTCTCCCGATAGCTGATACTGATACGAATCGTCTTGACTCACCAGCCAACTGATGCGCCGCGTCGTGTATCCTGATAGCTGATAGGCTGATAGTGATATGATATCTCTATCCCATCTTGACTGACCAGCGGGGCGTGGCGCTCAAAATCAACGACGGGCCTCAATCTCAGGCGTAGGTTTTTGTTTTTAAGAAGAAGAAGACGACGACCGGGATACTCCGGCTTTTGTATTGCAAAAAGCAAAAACCTTTAACAGTACTTGCATATCGCAACGCCCAGCAAAATCACGGCCTTAAGCCAGAGTGTGAGACATGAACCGCATGAGTAAACTACATTTGTTAAGACCAAAAGCGGAGCACCCAATGGCTCCGACCCTGATGATAAACTTTGTCTCTTCCAGCTCCCTCCACTGCGATTGAGGTGGTAAGCCTGCCTTGATCTCCAGTTGTCGTGCAACCTCTCTTCCACTTGCAGTCAAATATCCGGCTTGAGTAAAGGTATCCATCTTCTCACCATCTTGACGATCCACAGCAAAACTCTTCTCAACCGTGTCAATGTAACGCCCTGAGCATACATTTCGGTTCTTATAAGTTAGAGATGATATTGGTAAGTTTGTGACGCCCAGAGTCGAGCAACTGATTTAAAACTGTCATCCAGATCCTGACCCAACAAATCAAAGGTAATAACGCCTTGTTTAGTTCACCCAAAAAATCAAAAACTTTTCAAGGTTTCTCGTCGTATCGAATCTTACAGCACATGCATGATGCATTAAATAAATGAAAACAAAAACTAATTGCACAGTTTGCCTGTAAATCGCGAGATGAATCTTTTGAGCCTAGTTAGTCCATTATTGAACAATAATTGCCAAATAAAAAATAAAATTGCTACAATACTCAAAATAAAAAAAATGGAACTAAACTAGGCGTAAGCCAAACGTTTTTAGTCACATAGCACTAAAAAATGGTGGGTAACGACTCATTTTCATTGCAAAACATAAGCAGGGATCACTGGTTTTTGTCCACAACGGAACCCAATAGATAACTCTTTCTGCAATATGGGTTTTCAGGAGAGAGTATGCTCATATTTAGGTTGTCTCTTCTACTATCTAAAATTGGTTTTCTACATATGTACTCTACTGAAAGCCGATATTTATGGGAGATATTCCACCGCTTTTTTCGCATTTCAAGCTCACCAAGTGAGCGAATGGGCAGCCATCGTTGGGAACTTGTGATCTGATCTGTGCTGCCCCTTTCGACGCTGCACAGACAGGTGAATCCATTAATCATGTTTTTTTTGTTGAAAAGAAAAAAGTTCTTTTATACTCGGCTATTCCACGTTATAAGTCATTACTCTGTTATTCTAAATTATAAGTCGTTTTGATATTATTCGATAAATATACTCTATACTAAGATATGTATATAGCAAAAGCTGACCTACAAAAGCTAAATACATTTAGAATATTTTAAAATAAAGGGAATATATATTATTTACTAGTAACAGATGATTTCTACTGGTGATGCTCAACTTAAGCCGTATATTACCAGTTATTATAAAAAACTATTTGGTCCATCTGAGGTTACACTAATTTCTTTAGACGAATCACAGATAGAGGGCATACCTCAAGTGTCGGACTTGGAGAATGAGTTTTTAACTGCGCCTTTCACTGAGGAGGAAGTTAGAGTGGCGATTTTCCAAATGGAACACAACAAGGCTCCTGGCCCAGATGGTTTTCCTCCGGAATTTTATCAAGTTTTCTGGGGCCTGGTTAAAGATGATTTGATGGCTATGTTCACAGATTTTTATCAGAGAACATTTCCTCTAAATCGTCTAAATTTTGGAACGATAATATTGTTGCCTAAAAAGTCTGAAGCAAGAGTGATTCAACAAAGATCTTTACTAAAGTGGCAACAAATAAATTGTCCTCCATGGCCCAGAGACTGATAAGGCCGACTTAGTTAGCATTATTACTAGGTAGAAATATTATGGAAGGAGCTGTCATTTTACATGAAACTATTCATGAACTTCATACAGAAAAAACAAAATGGGGTGATTTTTAAAATAGACTTCGAGAAAGCGTATGATAAAGTCAATTGGAGTTTTCTACAACAGACGTTAAGAATGAAAGGGTTTTCACAACAATGGTGTGAATGGATAAAGCATTTCACACAAGGCGGTAATGTTAATATTAAAGTCAATGACCAATTAGGGTCTTACTTCCAGACAAAAAAAAGGCTTAAGGCAAGGTGACCCTATGTCTCCAATACTTTTTAACATAGTGGTGCACATGTTGGCCATATT
This sequence comes from Sorghum bicolor, assembly GCF_000003195.3. Lineage (NCBI taxonomy): Eukaryota > Viridiplantae > Streptophyta > Magnoliopsida > Poales > Poaceae > Sorghum > Sorghum bicolor. The sequence goes on from NC_012874.2 coordinate 18,322,302, forward strand.
AATTGCCAGAGCAAAGGATGTAGGACAGGCCAAAGGGGTTATACCTCATCTCATCCAAGATGGTTTGTCCACCCTTCAGTATGCGGATGACACAATGATCTTTATGAGCCATGATGTTGAGAAAGCTGTCAATATGAAGCTATTTCTATGCACCTTCGAGCAACTATCCGGCTTAAAAATAAATTTTCACAAAAGTGCAGTTTTTTGCTTTGGTCAAGCTAAAGATCACGAAGAGTTTTATTCACGACTTTTTGGAAGTGTGGTAGACAAATACCCGTTTCGTTACCTAGGTATTCCTATGCATTTTAGGAAGCTATTTAATAAAGACTGGAAGGCCATTGAGGAACGGATTGAGAAAAGGTTAAGTGGCTGGAAAGGTAAGATGTTAACATCCGGTGGCCGGTTAGTACTAATAAATTCAGTACTTTCCAGCCTACCTATGTTTATGATGTCTTTCTTTGAATTGCCACGTGGAGTTCTGGAAAATTTAGATTGCTTTAGGTCCCGATTTTATTGGCAAAATGATCAGCATAAAAAGAAGTATAGATTAGTTAAGTGGGAAATTATGTGCCAACCTAGGGACCAAGGCGGATTGGGGATTCAGAATTTGCAAATTCAGAATCAGTGTTTGCTTAGTAAATGGTTGTTCAAATTACTAAACGAGAATGGTATGTGGCAAGAATTGCTAAGAAATAAATATATAAAAATAAAACCTTAGGTAGCTGCAAGAAAAAACCTAGCGACTCACACTTCTGGAGAAGTCTTATGAATGTCAACGATATCTTTTTAGGGTTGGGACATTTTAAGGTCAAAGATGGTTCTCGGACTAGATTTGGTTTGATATCTGGTTGGGCAATAAACAACTTAAAGACAAGTTTCCTTCTTTGTTTAATATTGTAAGAAGAAAGCAAAAGTCTATTGCGTCAGTTATGAGTTCTCCCATACTAAATGTAACTTTTCGAAGGAATTTAGTGGGTAGAAACCTAGCCAATTGGCAGCGTATTGTCACTTCCTTGCAACAAGTTAACTTAGTTGAGGAACGGGATGCTTTTATTTGGGGTTTAAAGGCTTCTGGAACGTTCACAATCAGATCTATGTATGCTGCTTTAATTAATAATGGGATCAAAGTGTCACAAGATATTTGGCAAACAAAGCTACCAATGAAAATAAAAGTCTTTTTGTGGTACTTGAAGATGGGTGTCACTCTTACGAAAGACAACCTAGCTCGTAGGAATTGGCATGAAGACAAGTTATGTTGTTTCTATCACTTAACAGAGTCAATTCAACATCTGTTCTTTGATTGCTTTTATGCCAAGTTTTTGTGGCGTTCGATTCATTTACTTTTTGGAAGTTTACCACCTACAAGTATAGATGATCTGATTGAAAATTGGTTCAAGGTGGGCAATAAAAAGTATAATACATTGTTATTAACAGCAACATCTGCTTTATTATGGGCAATTTGGCTAACAAGGAATGAAATAGTTTTTCATAAACGTAAACCAAAATATCTTTTGCAAGTACTTTTCAGAGGGACTCACTGGCTACGTCAAGGGCAAGTCTGCAATGGCATGATGATCTTAAGGATCAACTAGTTTCTGCAGCTAAGCATCTGGAGACGTCAGCTTTAGATTTTTTTCGGCTCCAACGGATGGCTCTCGTAAAGACATGTTGGTTTTGTTTAGAAAAAGAACTTTTTTCCCAGGAGCCGTGTGTGTGGCTGTACGTTGTTACAATAAACTTTGCCCCTTTGCTTGGATAGATGAAGCCGAATTTTATATCATTTATCTAAAAAAACAGATGATTTCTTTGATAGTTAATTATATATCAGGAAGCATATGGACTAATAATAGGAAAGCAAAGACAAGTCTGGCCACGAGTCATGACCGGGCTGCAAGAATCCAAGATGAGGCAAAGCTAGTGGATTTTAGCCTTCCTGTTTGCCAAAAACGACACGAACCACTTCATAATGGGACGTAAATTATGAGCCTGGATAAGCATCCTGACGAAAATGAAGAATGCCTTAGGCCTTATTTAGTTCACCAAAAAATCAAAAAGTAAGATTTTCTGTCACATCGAATATAGACGAAATAAAAACTAATTGCACAGTTTAACTGTAAATCACGAGACGAATCTTTTGATCCTAGTTAGTCCATGATTAGACAATATTTGCTACAAATAAACGAAAATGCTACAGTAGCAAAATCCAAAATCTTTTCGCATCTAAACAAGGCCTTAATCAGAGGGAGGCAACGAATCCTGTCCCGTGCACATGCTTGACGCATTCCAGTGCGCTGCTAAACAGCGACCCCACTGCAGAATAGGTCTCATAAGTTGGGTGCATGCATCTGCCAAATAAGCATCAGAGCCGACAATGTTCACCGATTTCTTGCTCACTTCATTGTCCATCAGGATGTCGCTTTCTTTTAGCCAAGGCTCCACTTGGTGCAAAAAGGGCATCCTTTCTGCTCCATCTATTCCAAATTATAATTCATTTGATTTTTTTAACCTTAAGTTTGACTATTTATTTTATTCAAAAAAATTTATACAAAAATAGTCAAATTTAAGTCATTTTCAAGCCATAACAAAAAAAAAGTAATATTTTGTATATTTATTTAAATAAGACGAGTGGTTAAATTTAGGATAAAAAAGTCAAATGAATTATAATCTGAAACTGATTTAATAATTCTGAGCGTTCAGCCAATGCTGCTGCAAACGAGGGGTGTTTTTAAGTTCCTAAGCTTGTGCTAGCCATGCTGCTCTGTGTTAAACCATTGTTGAAGTTGGAGCTACTAGTGTCATCTGATGCTAATATATACATACGGTCACAATTTAATGATGTACCCGTAGCTCTTATTTTTTTTCTCAGAAAATAATGTCAAAATAGTACTTTACTTATCGCCGTTTGCAAAATCTGAACTTTAGACATCCTTTTGAAATTAACTTCTGATATAAAGACTCCATAGCCATACCTCCGTTTTTCTGGCTGAGACACTGAAGGAAGAAATAACATGTTCTCAAGTTTCGGGCCGGGAATGCACCCCGTAGAGGTACCTCTGCTGCATTTGTTGATGCTATCGGCGTTCCCTGCATGGGCAATGGCTGGGGACGCTCATGGAACCTCGTCTCGTATAGCAATGTGATGTGACATTGTTGTTTAAGGGGTTGGATCCTTGGAAAGTGAAGCACTTGACCTCAGGGGGGAGATGGATCTTAACCAATACTCCCTCCATCTTGATATAGTGATCATTTAAGCCTTCAACGAGGTACACCATATACTCATTGTCTGAACTTGGACGTGTGTGCTGCCTGGATGCTTTTACTCCCCTGTGAACTTAGACGTTTGAAAGCAATGCCAGAAGGACAACACTAATTATGGGACAGAGGAAGTACCTGCTTAAGCACTATCCCTTTATATTATATGGGGTTTTATTGGCTCACTCATGGTGTTCACAAGAAAATGAACAACATTAGGGCAGATATCACATGGTCAAATCGGAAATGGTGAGTAGACCTAAAGACCAAGGCGATTTGGGTATACTAAACACCAGAATAATGAATGATTGCCTACTAGTAAAGTGAATTTGGAAAATTCTTCAATAACTAAATGAACTCTGGTACAAAATCCTACAGGATAAGTATTCGGAGGGCTGTAGTTTCTTCTCTGCAAAGGTGAAAGGGACTTCTCAATTTTGGTATTAGGGTCTACATAAAGTGAAGCATCTTTTCAAATGGGGGTGCATTTATAAAATAGGGGATGGTTTTTCATGCAAGTTTTGGCAAGATAGCTAGATCACGAGGCCTCCCTGATGATTAGATATGAAGAGCTATAAAAAATATTTAGAGAACTAGGTTGCTCAGTCTCTGACTATTGGGTTGAGGGGGAGTGGTTTGTAGGCTTTAGAAGGACCCTTTCTATTTAGGTCCAACAGTTCAACCTTTCAATATGTGGAGCTGAGTAGTATCTCTATTTAGGAGGGCTTATAGCGGATTCAGTTAGTTGGGCTTTAGAGAAAAACAGAAAGTTCACCACTAAATCTTTATATAGGTTCATAACTAACGGTGGGGTAAACAATAGGGTAGCTGGAATTATCTGGAAAAACAAAATTCCTTTGAAGATCAATTTTTTCTTCAGCAAATGGTTAGTGAACTAGGTTGTTGAGTCTCTCGCTATTGTGTTGAGGGGGAGTGGTTTGTAGGCGTTAGGAGGACTCTTTCTATTTAGGTCTGACAGTTTGACCTCTTTGTGTGTGGAGCTGAGTAGTATCTCTATTTAGAAGGGCTTATAGCAGATTCAGTTAGCTAGGATTTAGAGAAAAACAAAATGTTCACCACTAAATCTGTATATAGGTTTTTTTTTTGACAATTGCAAAGAAATTTATTACCTGCAGCAAGAAGCTGCTAAAATGGATACAGAGTTGAGGTCTACCTGAAGTAGAGCCTGAAACAAGGTACAAATGGGGCCACAATGAGGCCTGGAACAATTACAGTTTTGAACTGTAAGCATTGAGGTACGGGCCTGCTTTGCTAAAGTATCAGCTGTAGTATTTTGATTTCGGTTGATCTTGAAAAGGTGAGTTTGAAGAGTGGTTGCAGTGTTGTTGAAAACCTGTGTAAACGGTTTGATTCTCCACTGGGGCGGGTTTTGTCGGTTCTCCTGATGGAGGAAATGCACCAGTTGTTGGGAATCTGAAAGAAAGCTGCAATATGGAATTTGAAGAGCCCGAACAATAGTTGCTCCAAGAGCTAAGGCTGCAGCTTCACCCATGAGAACGGAGTGGCAGCGCTGAAGTTGAGCTTGTACATAGATGGATTGAGGCGGCTGAACCTGAAAATTAAGGATAAAGATGCCTAGTCCTGCATTGTTAGTGTTATTGTTTTGATCATCAGGGGTTACTGCTGCATCAACATAACATCTTGAACCCTGGAGGTTTGCTGGGAAGGGGCAGTAGTGCATTGTTGGCTGTTGGAGGTGTGCCTGCAAAACAGAAAGTTGATTACCTTGGTTTTGAGCAAACTGGGATGAAGTCTGTATATAGGTTCATAACTAACAGAGGGGTAAACAGTAGGGTAGCTGGAATTATCTGCAAAAGCTAAATTCCTTTGAATATCAAATTTTTTCTTCAGCAAATGTTTAACAACAAATCGCAGGTTGCTCAGTCCTTGATCAAAAGGGGTTATAAAGGTGATGGTAAATGTTGTTTGTGTTGCATTGCTCAAACTGTTGACCATATCTTTTTGAATTGTCACATGGCTAGGCTAGTTTTGGGGTCTCTAAAGGAGATTTTCCAAACAATCTCCCTAAATCCTTGATGGACTTCACTAGCACCTGGCTACAGGGCAAGGGGCCTTTCTAAAACGCTTAATCTTGTTTATCTTTGCATGGTTTTCTTGGGCTTCGTGGACTATAAGTAGCAAAATGGCTATCAAGAAGAAGTTCTCTAAAGCTCCAACTGATGTGTTGTTTGTTGCGATCTCTTTGATACAGAAGTGGAGTATTGTTCTTAAGGAGGAGGATTGGGAAAACAGTAATGCAAGTGAAGGAAAGCATATTAGGGTGGCTGAAGATTTTCAAGCCTAGTAGTGACATGCCAACAAACATTTATGAGATTTAAGTCTGTGTTTCTAGGCCTTTTATGTTTTTTTGTTAAAGTGGTATCCCTAGTCATGTACCGAACATTGCTTTCTTAAAAGTAGCGCTTATTCTCGGTTTTTTTTAACAAAAAAGCAAGCTCGGCAACCGATGATGTGTGTGATGAGCTACATCATTTGTTATCCTTGTGTGTTGGCGGGTTATTTTGGGTTGCTCAAATAAGCCATTATAACTTTAGTTTTGGTTGATTTCTCAATAAACCTACACATACATGGTGGGTGTTAGGCCTAGTTTTTTATAAGGTGGGTTATTTCTTTTGAACACGTAAGGAATGGCATGAACACCCTGTCAATTTTTTGGAGGTTGCCTCGCAAAATAAAAATAAATGTTATTGGTTTCCTAGAAGTTGATTTCTAGAGAGGTGGACGTATGTGCCCCTACAAACGTCTTGTTTGTCGAGGTCTCTGGAGAACGATTTTGACACTGTAACAATTGATTGCATAGATTTATATGACAGTGTGTCTGCATGGTGAGCACTCAATTAGAACATACGTAAAAGATAATTAAGTACGTGCATGGTCAAACCAAACCGAGAGGACAAATTAACTTGACTTCATTCATTCGTTCCTTGGCGGCTTGCTTGAAAACTAAAAACGAGCGGCAAACAGACACACAGGAAATGAAACAAAATCAAAGTCAGACATGCATGTACGTACGTGCAGGCAGCTCTAGGCGTTCTCTTTGGTGTGGAAACGTATTACACGAATCACAGTTAATAGTATAATCCAGCGCTGAAGCAAAAGCGCAGCGGGTACACACACTACTGTTACCATGGGCGCAGCAACAAAACCGTATGGCACCCGGGCAGAGGCAGGCAAACCCGCCGCGCGCGCTGGCTTGCAACTCGCACAGTAAACTAAGCGAGGATGGATGACAACGAATGAACTTCGTGAACAAACAAACAAGATCCAATCCAACCCACGGTCGGGCACGGGCAGGCAGGCTCGAGGAGAACATGTAATACAGCCCCGGTTTTTGAATCTGTATTTGTATTTGGGCCGTGTTTAGTTATTGAAAAGAAAAATTTCACGATATTGTAGCACTTTCGTTTCTTTGTGGTAATTATTGTCCACCAAACTTAAAAGATTCGTCTCGTACATTTCGACCAAACTATATAATTAGTTTTTATTTTTATTTATATTTAATATTTTATGTATGCGTCTAAAGATTTGATGTGACGGGAAATCTTGAAAAATGTTGGATTTTGGGTAGAAGTAAATAAGGCCACGCGCCAGCAGCAGGATTGGGGATTGAGGGAAGTCAAACCAGGCCTCCGCGTCATCGTCATGGCCGGTTTCAAAGGTCGCGCGTCACGCGACGTAGATGGGCGGACGGGGCGAGATTCCGATTCCCGTGCATCGTTCCTTGGTGGCGCAACATCATCATCATATACCGAATCGTGATGCAGGAGCAGGAATATATCCTCTGTCTCCATCTTGATTATCATCCGACAGATGATGGGTGAAAAATCCTTCGGCTACACCTACATTTCTTCTAAATTATACTTCACTTTGATTTTATTTTATTTCAAGTCAAACTTACTCAATTTTGACCAAAATTATATTTGCAAAATGTGTTTATTTAAATGTTTATATGTTAGTATATTTATTAATTAATTTTTATAATATTCAGAAAAGTTTCACGTAGTGGGAAATTAAGGTGAACAGATAGAGTATTTTATTGATCGGATTAAAATCCGAACCTACGAAGTGGAATGTAGATCACAGAACAAATTTTCACAACACAATAATTGTTTGGCGTTTCAATATAGAGATATAGAGGGTGAGATAGGAAAAGGGAAATGGACAAACAACTAAGATTAAATGAGGCGTAGCGAATGGATGGCTAGAATACAATATTACCTTTGGAGGGTGGGATATTATTTTTCTATCCCATTCGCCAAACATACCTAAGGTAGTTAGTCATATTTTGGAAAAGCGTTTGACACAAAAATTTCAAATTGGTCTGGTATAAATAAAAGAAGAAATGACAAAATGGAGTTATGTTTAGTACAATAGTACTCGACAGTAGAGCGTCAAGTCCCAATAGGTGCGGGGTTGC